>NW_011888914.1:5236128-5241414 GCF_000151845.1 Pteropus vampyrus
GGTTGCTTAAAAAACAGTAAAAGTCAACAGTGCCTGACTTGAAGTAATTTACACTCCATTTCAAGACCTACTTATGAAAATAACTAGAAAGAAAAGCTGTAGTGTGTAGCAAGAGTGAGTGAAATGGATCTTGAAAGAAGCTTCTTCGATTTCTAGATTCTGCTTTGTTATAATCCATTCCAAAGTGTGAGGTCCCGAGGCACTGAGGACAGAAGGGGCAAGCCAGAGATCATACTGCCGTGCAGTATCCAGGGGCCACGAGAAGAATGGCCTCATAGAAGCAAGGGGTTGTACTGAGAAGGAACAGGAGGCTGGGGCGAGTACATAAATAGAGCTGGATTAAGGAGGGCCTTGACTATCCAAATGAGGATTTTGGGTGTGATTTGTCTAAAATTATGAAATCAGAAATGATTGAAAAGAAATATTTTTAAAAATTAGAACACTGAATATCTAGTTATTTGACTAGAAGACAGGTAGCGAGTGCCTGAAGGGAGAGTCTGCCACGCTGCCTTTATGACAAGAGAAGAGTAATTAGAAACCAGCTCATTACTTATATACCAATGACAGCAGTTAAAATTTATTCTCTATAGGTTCCCCAATTCTTCTGCAATCTTGTTAATACTTGTAATTGCCTCAGTAATTCCTCTTGCAAGAACGGTACAAGTGGACGTTTCAGATTCTTCAGTCAAACAACACCAATTTCAAATTAGTGGTATTTAAAGCATTACTTATATTGAATAGTTACCTGAGAAATCTGAAGAGCTAGAGATCAGAATTTAATTCTTTATTTAACTGTCAGTCTTAACATCAATCAGGGTACTATTACTGCAGTAAAGGTATGTTACTGTGACTGAATTCTGTTGCCTCCCACCCTCCAAGTTCATATGTTGAAATCTTAAGCTGTTTGGAGACAGGGCATTTAGGGAGGTAATTAAGATTAAATGAGGTCATAAGGGTGGGACGCTAATCTGATACGATCGGAGTCTTTAGAAGAGGAGAAAGGGACACTCGAGAGCTCTCCCCATATGAGTACAGAGGGAAGCCACTGAGGGCACAGTGGGAAGGTGACCATCTACAAGCCAGGCAGAGAGACCTCACCAGAAACTGAATTTTCTGACACCTCGATCTTGGACTTCTAGACTCCAGAACTGTGAGAAAAAAAATTCTGTTATTTAAGCCACCCAGTCTGTGACAAAGTAGCCTCCCCTTATCTGCAGGTTTTCATTCCAAGGTTTCAGTTATTCACAGTCAACTGCGTTTTGAAAATATAAAATGGAAAATTCCAGAAATACAAAATTTATAAGTTTTAAATTGTGCACTGTTCTGAGCAGTGTGATGAAATCTCGCGCTGTCCCCTTCCAACCCACCTGGGACATGAATCGTTCCTTTGTCCAGCATGTCCATGCTGTATATGCTCCCCATCCTTTAGTCGCTTAGGGTTATTAGTTGGACTGTCTGGGTTATTAGATGGACTGCCACGGTATCGCAGTGCTAGTTTTCAAGTAACTGTTATTTTACTTAATAATGGCCCCAAAGTGAAAGAGTAATTTAAACTTCATCACAGGTATGCATGTATAGGTATGCATGTGGTTTTAGGCATCCATTAGGGGTCTTGGGACGTATTTCCCTTGGATAAGGGGGTTACCGTGCTTCGTTATGGCAGCCCTAGCAAATTAATACAGATAGTGACTCTCAGAATGAAGGACAATAGGGCATGTGGGCTGTGGCTTACAGCTGCTTGATCTGCTTTGTTGTTCATACTGAGTTGCAGGCATGGGAAGAATCTAAGGTGGCAGGTTTCTATTAAAATCACTTTAAAGAGTGTGAGGTCCCAGATCTTTGTCCTCATTATGTACACATAGCTCTCAAGCGTCAGGGGATAATTTCTCATAATATATTGTCAAGGACTATTGTAAATTTTGGTCACGAGTGAGAAATTCATGAGAAAATTTCCCTGAGGAAATCCACACTTTTGTGCACATGAGAGTAGTTATACTTCTTAAAATGGAGTATTGATTCACAGGCTCTAATTGAAGTTGGCGAGTGATTGATCTCTTGACAGAAGCGGGGACACATCTCTTTGCCTAGCGAATAGATTGTCATTTGGTTGATGAGCATTATTTCATACTATGCCGGTAAACCGTTTCTCCTGAACGAAACTGCATTGTAATTTGTATTTATATATTCCAGGCAGAATCAATGTGATTTTGAAAGGTGATTTTGACCCACGTATCCTAGAACACTTTCAGGTTTTACATTCCCTTCAAAATCAATTTGTAAGATTCTAAAGTTAAAGCTGGTCTTCCAGAAACTATTTATTTTGTGCTACAGGTTGCATAATAATAATAATAATAATAATAATAATAATAATAATATTGACTCTCTCCTGTCCTTCTATAATGCTACCTAGTTTTATCTCTTTGCTATGGGGGGGAAAATCTATGAATTCAAGCAGAACCTATTAAGATGTATTGTTTTCAGATTTAAAAAAGTGTATTTTAGTAAGATAGTCACTGTGGTTTCAAGATTAGTTATGGTCATTTGAAATAGAAGCAATTCAGCCTCACCTGGTCTGATTTTAACTTGGAGTTGGTGCTCTCCGTGTTGCTCATGCCCAAATGCTATGCTGTTCTTTCTCTCATGGAACATTTCATGAATTTTTCAGACACCCCTCTTCATCCCTGGCCAGAGCCTTCAACTTTTCTCTGAAGTTGGCTTGATGTTCCCTGGCTGACCTCTTCCAATGCCTGCTCTTGTCTATGCCATGCAGGCTTTCTTCGTGGCTCACCTCTTTTCTTCAGCAGTCTCTGCGGGTAGGGTCCTTAAAGGTTGCTCAAGCCTGACTATCTTCTGCTATGCCCAGTCCAGCCCTTTGGAAACTTGCCCCCTGGGCTGACTATGGGTGCAAATGAAGCTTTCTCACATCTCAGTCTTCTCTCTTGCCCCTGCAGTCAAAAGCCACTCCATTCAGCCTCTTACCTTAAGATTTTCCAGAAAAGAGCAGCTCCCAGTATCTGCACTCCAGCCCCAGAGGACAGAGATTAAACTCTCCCATGGCTGCACCAGGCATACTAACATTTGTCTGCTTCTCAGTAAACATTACCCCCGGGTGCCCCTCCTTATTTTCCACCCTTGGTCCTCCCAGCAGGCACCACCATTCTCTCTGGATAGTTATTTGAAAGCACTGTCCTTTGGCTAGTGGAAGGGGTGGCACTCTTCTAATGGGAGCTGAGGTAGAAATGCATAACACTGACAATTCTACTCAAAGGCCTCACCAATAATCTTAAGTAATTTCTTAGCTTTCCAATACCCTGGGGATTGTACTAAAGATTATGCTTTTTATTTTTCATATGCTTCTTAGCCAGTCTTGTATGTGTGCTTGGCACCTTTCTTCAGCATGCAAGGATATGAGACACCTATTAGTTTCAGCTGAGATTAGAAAATGTCCTATTTATTTAACATTCTAAGAAGAATGATTGAAATTGAGAAGGGGAGAAAAATGACATAATATTAATCAAAATGAAATCTAAATTTAAGTCATCAACAATTTATAATCAAGATAGAAAAGAATAACAGAAAAAAATGTTTTTTAATTGTGAGCTTTGCAAAGCATGATACTGGGGACAGTTAAACATAGGTAATAAACCATACTTTATCTTAGGCATCTTTTCTGAGAGCTCTTATAGGATGTGTATGTGAATTGCCAAACTACAGGAAACATATAAGGGAGTACAACTTACTAAAGCATTCGCTTCAATAGTGCAGCATTTGATTTTGGGTTTATTAAGTGTCACAGCTAAGATAATGAGAATGTTAAAAACTTTTGTAAATAACAATGAAAATTTTGTAAATAACAATGAAAACTTGCAGGCTTAAAATTTTTTTAAAAATAAATTTGTATTTTAGAATAGTTTTAGATTCACAAGAGTTGTAAAGATAGTACAGATAGTATTCAGATACTCTGTATGCTGTTTCTTCTATTGTTACTATTTTATACAAGTGTGATACATTTGTCATAAGTAATGTATATGTAATGTATTCAAGGCCAATTATACATTATTATTAAGTAATGCCAATGCTTTATTCAGATTTCCTTAGTTTTTAACCTATTTTTTTTTCCTGTTTCAGGATCCCATCCAAATACTGCATTACATTTAATCACCCATCACGTCTCCTGAGGCTCTTGTTGACTATGACAGTTTCTCAGACTTTGTTTTTGATGACTTTGACAGGTTTGAGGAATATTGATCAGATATTTTGCAGAACATTATACGTTTTGAATTTTTCCTGACTAGATGGCAGTATAGGTTTTGGAAGACTAGAGCTCAAACACTAGTCTCATCACATCATATTAAGGGTAGATGCTATCATCATGACTTGTTACTGTTGATGTTAACTGTGATCACCTGGCTGAGGTAGTTAGTGTTTGTCAGGTTTCTCCACTGGTGTAGTCACTCTTTTGTCCCCGCTTCCACATCACACTCTTTAGAAGGAAGATATTTTGCTTGGCCCACACTTAAATGATGGGGAGTTATGCTCTAGCTCTTTGAGAGGGCACTATCAGTTTTTTCTATTCTACTTCATTTACTTATTTATTAAATTAATTCTATCATTATGGATGCATGGATATTTATATTATACTTTGGGCTATAATCCAATACTAGGTTATTTATTTTGTTTCTAAAATTGTTCCAACTTTGGCCACTGGGAGCTGTCAATTGGCTCTCATGTTCTCTCGACATACTCCCATCATTTTGTTTTTTGAGCACATCTTTGTTTTCTAGAACTACAAAATGCTTTCGGCTCATCTTGTATATTTCCTGATCCAGCCCTAGAATCAACCACAAGAGCTTGCATAAGGAGCCCCTGTTCCCCTTATTAGAGAATATTAGAAACTAAAATCTGGGTACTAGGTGTACTCTTTGCTACAAAGGACTAGTTGTATATTTAAAATTTTGACTTCTCATGGTTTTGAGAAAGAAGTAAAAACATTTGTAATGATTGTATATGTGGGTCTGTCTGTGTAGGTCAGAGATCAATGAAGAAATTTTCAGCAACACTAGCACCTGAAGACCAGAATCTGAGAGAGGTTTTAATATTAAATGTTGAGGACCTTCAAGGCAATTAGGATAGACTTTCTGAATTGGAGGTGGAGACTTTTGTTTTGAGGAGAAGTTGGAAATGTTCTAACCTTGAACAATTGAATTTCCTGAGACTGGGAGGGCACAAAAGTAGATGTTTCTATGAGTGTTGGTATCCTGTGTCTTATTTGTGTGTAGCACCTAA
>NW_011888914.1:5241464-5249679 GCF_000151845.1 Pteropus vampyrus
GGCTCATCTTGTATATTTCCTGATCCAGCCCTAGAATCAACCACAAGAGCTTGCATAAGGAGCCCCTGTTCCCCTTATTAGAGAATATTAGAAACTAAAATCTGGGTACTAGGTGTACTCTTTGCTACAAAGGACTAGTTGTATATTTAAAATTTTGACTTCTCATGGTTTTGAGAAAGAAGTAAAAACATTTGTAATGATTGTATATGTGGGTCTGTCTGTGTAGGTCAGAGATCAATGAAGAAATTTTCAGCAACACTAGCACCTGAAGACCAGAATCTGAGAGAGGTTTTAATATTAAATGTTGAGGACCTTCAAGGCAATTAGGATAGACTTTCTGAATTGGAGGTGGAGACTTTTGTTTTGAGGAGAAGTTGGAAATGTTCTAACCTTGAACAATTGAATTTCCTGAGACTGGGAGGGCACAAAAGTAGATGTTTCTATGAGTGTTGGTATCCTGTGTCTTATTTGTGTGTAGCACCTAAGAGATGGCAGGATCTTGGATGGGTACCTTGGCAGTACTCTACTAAGTGTGGAAGCTTTGGGTAACTTTAGAAGTCCCCAAAGCAGAATGGTATCAGGGAAGTATAATGACTGCCGTGCAACACATCTTCAATGATCCGTATAGTTTGGGAAAGGATTGTGGACTTAGAATTAGGGCTCTCTCCCATGTTTTTCTGGAGTACAGAGCCCTGAATTCATTTATGTTTCTCTGTGCATTCATTTAGAACAGTAGTATTTATTTCTTTTTAAAAAATAGAGACAAGTCAGTCTAAATTTTAGAAAGTATGTCTGTATACTTTTGTTTCAGTTTTTTGAGTTTCCTGTTTTCTATATGCTTTTGCTAGAAATGTATCTTACAAACATCTAAGTCACAGATGAATGTGATTGCTAGAGCTTTCTCATGTTTAACAGACTGGGACAAGGTCAGGAACTTGGAGTAACAAGAGATATTAAAATCGAGTGGAGGAATGTTCTGGTCACTATTGCTGCATTAGAAATTACCCCAAACTGTACTAGCTGAAAACAATCATTTTATTTGCTCACAATTTCATGGGCAAATACTTCAAGAAGGGCTTGGGTAGGCTGTATTGTCTTGGGGTGTCTCACACGTTTGCTGTCAGAGGTCAGCCAGGGCTGCAGTCATCTGAAGATTCAACTGGGCTAGATGTACAGTGGCTCATAGGGCAGTTGATGCTGGGAGCTCATCTGGGGCTGTCAACTGGAGCACTGGACTAAACTCCCCTACATAGTAATCTCAGAGAATTCAGATTTCTTACATGACAGCTGATTTCCTCCATAGTGAGAATACTAATAAGATCAGGCAGAAAACTGATGGTCTTTTCTGACCTATCCTAGGAACTCAGCACAATTTTGTCCTACTCTATTGGTCTAGGTGATCGCAAACCTGTCTGGATTAAAAAAAAAAAAAAAGACATATACTCTACCTTGAGATGGGAGTAGTATCATATAGTTTGGGGGATATGTTTTTAAACTGCCACTGGCAACAGAGTGTTTTCAGTTTTAAATGTATTTCTTACTCTTGTGTATGTAAGTGTGTCTGTCTGACATTTGAGGTTTGATTTTGAATATCACCGAAGAATTTTTACTTTTCTCATCTCTTTGAAGCATGGGCTAATGTTCAGGGATGAGTCACAAGAGAGACAATGCAGTAGATAGCTTGGCTGTTACAACTCAGGAGGGTGTGCACAGGGCACAGCAGTGCATGAGACATGGTGAAGAGCATGAGCTTTGGTGTTAGAAAGCCCTGAGCGCCAGCTCTGCCACTTCCTGGCTTTGTGCAAACTACTTAATTTCTACAAGTTGACATTTCCTTATCTGAAAAATGAGAACAAGTTTAGTCTTCATTCATTAACTAATTTATCTAATTATTAAGCATCTATTTTGCACCACATTTATAGCATTATAGTGAGAATTATGCTTGAGAAGTGCTTGTTATGGTGCCTGGAATATGGCTTGAACTACAAAAATGTTATTACTACTACAAGGAGTAGTAGTAATAGTAGTAGTAGTAGAGTAGTAGTAGTAGCAGCAGCAGCAATATTTTGGCAGCATGATGCAGATGAAGAGGTAGATAAACCTGTGATTCAGCCTGAGACCCAGCCAGTAGACCACAGAAACCAATATAATGGTTAACATAAACTGTGGAGCTGTTACCAAAGTTGATAAGATTCCATGTTCAGGGGAGGAAAAATTGTGAGTAGAGTTGAGCAACGACCAGAACTTCAGCTTCCATGAGCAGACAAGAGGGGCTTAACCTGTTGGTAGAACATCAGGGCAGAGGACACCCAATCACACATGGGCTGAGGTCTTGCTCCCTGAGGCCTATTTGGTATCCATTGGTGTTATGAGTTAAATTGTGTCTCCCTCACCCCCCAAGATTCGTATGTTGAAGCCCTAACTCCCGCAATCTCAGAACGTGACTGTATTTGGTGATAGGGCCTTTAAAGAAGTGACAAAGGTAAAACGGAGCAATTAGGGTGAGCACTAATCCGATTTGACCAGTGTCCTTACAAGAAGAGGAAATTTGGACACACCAGAGAAAGATCATATGAAGACACAGCAAAAAGGCGGCTATCTGCAAGCCAAGGAGAGAGGCCTCAGGAGAAAGCAAACCTATTGACACCTTGATCTTCGACTCCCAGCCTCCAGACTGTGGGAATATAAATTTTTGTTGTTTAAGCCATCCAGTCTGTGGTATTTTGTTATGGCAGCCCTAGAAACGAATACAGACATTGGGCTGGGATGTAGGGGACAGGTAGAATAAGGGAGAAAAGGAGGAACCAAAAGAGGAGTCCGAGACTCAGAATTGGAGTCCACAGGGTCAAGAAGAGTGGCGCTACAGGGAACATAAGGCCTCAGGTATGACTGGCGGCAAAGATGACCAGGGGTGCAACATTGGCCCCCTTATGTTATTGAGCAAGACTAGATGGTGGGCCTCAAAATGGTTGTTTAGGAGGCAGGCCCTGCTGGGTCTCCATGTGGGAAATTTATCAATGGACTTACCTATGAAAGGCTGGGGGAGGCAGAGACCCCAGAGATGAAGTGGTGGTAAAAGTGGATTGCGGAGGATCATCATTGGTTATGGCTTTAGCTGATCATAATTTGGTTTATTTTAGGGATTTTGATTTTTCTTTGGGTCTAAAGTGTGATTTTAGGCTGTGCAGGGTGTACATGTATGTGCTTGTGAGTGCATACTGGCATGTTGTATGTATAAAACTATATGGGAACCAGAATTATATTTTAGTTTGGTTTATTTCAATTTTAAGGCTATTTGAATGGTTTGTACATTCACTCATGTTATTCTGTTGCTTGTAATTCTAAACTTGATATCTCTCAACATTTGATAATTTTATTTTAATAATTCTGTTTTTCTGTGTCAAAGTCAGTAATATATTATTCAATAGTTCATCCTTATAGTATCTAGCACTGTTGGAAAAATTTAAATTAAGAACAAAATTCACAGCCTAGTTACATTTTGTAGATCAAATATTGGGTGAAACTAGTTGATGTCATAATTGTTTAACATTCCCCAGATTTACCTCAGTAATAATTTGTTTTGGGTTTATTTCATTGCCTAAATGTTTCTGATGCATTCTTGTATTTTGTAAATTCCTTTATTTTTTTATTTATTTATTTTATCCTCAAAGCCAGTTTTTCTAGTTACTAGGAATATTATAAAGTAGATTAGTAGGCCACACAGAAATAATTTATGTTGTACATTGGACAATAACATTCTGGCCAGTAGAGGGCATTAGGAATAGTCACAAGTACAGGTTTTGATAAGATAAAAATATTGGTGTTTTAGTTGTGGGACAATTTCAGCTAAAACATCTGTACTAAAATAAAATAATCCCATGATGTAAATGTGTTAAAGCATCATAGTTACATTTCTGAGTGATAATTTAGGGTCTCAGTAATTACATACTTGCCTTAGTTATACATTTTGAAAATGAGTAGCTCTTATGTTGGAATGGAAATAGTCGGATTTTGACATTCTTCAGAAAAATTTAAGGTGTTAAATTTCAAAATAAATGGTATGATTTCCAACTTTCGAAATATGTATATACAGCCTTTTAGTGCCTTTGTTTCACCACCTCTTAAATGTGGGAATCTGAGGGGATGCTCTCCACAGTCTTCTAATTACATGACAATGTAAAAACAAGTCTGTTCATGTTTTGGGAGCATCTCTGCACACAGGAGAATTTAGATGTGTCTTATCCATCAGCCACTGGGGGGCTCCCTTGATCAAATCAGAACATGTATTAGAAATGTCATACAGCTTCTGGACATTGTGTGTCTGATTTCTTAGCGTTATTTCTTAAAATAGAACTGTTCTTGCATTGTATTACCTTATGCAATTTTAGAGATTTTCTGATTTCGTTTCCCACCCCTCCCCCAATTCCCACCCCCCTTAGTTTTGCAGTTCACCAAAACGTTTGAGTATTATACCATCTGACTCTCACAACAACCTGAGGAGTAAATATTTTTACTTATTTTTATGGATGAAGAAATCGAGCCTCCAAGACATTAAACTTTTCCTGATGTCACTCAAAATTTTTGGAATGGAAATTTAAGTCTAGTTTGTCTTATTCCATGTTCTGTACTCTTTTCATTGTAACAGAGTAAGCCCGAAGTTAATCTCATACATGTTACATGAAAAAGGTAATTTATTAAACTACAATTACTCATAGATATATTTTCAAGAGTCATAAGATTTTAGAAGTGAAAGGAATTAGCTCTTCTAAGTCCATATTAGCAAAAACACTTATGGCTGTCTCCACATTTCCAACTTTCATTTCATCTTGTCTCTTGTGTCTCATTACCTCAGGCATCTACTGAGAATTTGGCCACTGGATTCCTATTTTTACAATTCCCAGGGACCATGAATAAATCCTAGGAAAGGACTTTGCTTGACCAGGCCTTGGTCACATGCTCACTCCTCTCTGGGAGTGATGTTAAGCTGATCACTGGGGTTAAAAGCCTCTTTCGAGCCACTTGAAATGGGGACAAGGCTAATTCTCAAAGCAACTGAGGGAGCTGTTTCCAGAGGAACAGAGAAATAAAATGGCTTATGAGCACAGGCTGTTGGCTACCTCTGGGAAGGTCTGTGGGCAGCTGGGAGCAACAGGGGGACTCTGATGTCTGAAGATTATCAAAGGCGGGAAGAACACAGAAAACAAACTTCACTTATTAGCTCCTTTACTGGGGGCCAACCAACGAATGTAACCTAGAGCAAGAGTAGAAAAGGTCCAAAGAGTAGAGTGTTAAGGGTCAAACTTCAGAAGTATTATGTAAGATACATATTGGTTACCAATAAAACAAAAGCCAAGGAATACAAAGCTATGATTCCTGGCTTTACTTGACAGTGTAGGGTTAGTCCTCCAAGTGAAGAGAGATGATGTGGCTTCTTACCTGGGGCTCACCTCTGTATTGAAGCTTTTACCAGGATACACAGGGCTGAGAATTACAGCTTCCTGGAGGGCCGTGAGTTCACAGAATATGGTCTGGTGGAGCTCTGGAAGCCAGGTGAGCCATTTTCAGGATGCTGACTTAGATGCACATTTAAATATCTTCTGTTAATGGTAAAGGTATAAATCTTGGAACTTAAGCACACATTTTAGACCATTTATATTGCATTAACGTGCAAAGTAAAGAGAATTTCCTTAGAGAAAGGCCTTTTACTGATGTCTCCAGATTGCTTGCTTTGTGTTTCTATGTCTTGCTGTTGCACTTGTTAGGACCCTGGGTTTGCAATGTGCAACACAGAAATGCGTGAAAGAGGTTAACTAAATAAACAGGTGAAACTTTCTTCTTTTTCACATTTCCTCTCTGTTTCTTTTGGCAATTTAAGTTCCTTTAAAAAAGACAAAATGCCCAAGCATTTACATGGTTTCAGGACCCAGGTAAGTTAAATTCTGCTAGCTAGTTTTTCTGTTTAATGTTGCCTGAAGAGAATCTTTAAGATGTAGAGATTTTGTTAGGACGACAAAAAGATTAGTTGAGAAGATATGAACCCATGGGATAAAGCACATTTATTGATAGAATAGTTAACTTAATCATGAACGCACAGAGAAAATTATTTTAAAAGGACCGATATAACTTAATTTAGGATCAGGTATTAAATATTAATCCCTCTACATTGTGTTGTGGGCAAAAAATGAAAGCCTGAGAGACCAGGTGAGTGCTCTGTCCTAGCCTCGATCTATAAACTTCCATGGCTCTGGTTCCATGTGACTATTTGAGGTCTCAAGTGTGAACTCTCATCCCCATTTTCTTTCTGCCCCAACTTGCTCAGAGATGAACTCAGATTTTCTGCTTTGGTCCCATCAGAGTTCTACAAGTAGGCTTGTATTGTGTTATTTCTTTTTCTCTCGTTAATTGCTTTTGCTCAAATTATGAAATGCAGGAGATTTCATTCTCCTGCCAATTTCTCTTCAAATGGGTTTGGATGACAATACCCTAGAGTTACATGGTCCTATGTCATGCAGAGTGTGGTCACTAGACCAACAATAGCAGCACCACCTGGGAATTCATAGAAATGTTCAATCTCAGCTCTCACTCCAGACCTACCAAATCAGAAGTATGAGAAATATTGCCCTTTACTGTATTTTAACACACTGTATTGAATATGTTACTTAAATTATCTTTCTCTTCCATTAGATTGAAGTTTCAGTTGGGAAAGAATCTGTGTTGTCTAGTTCACCAGTGAGTATGTAGGGCCTAGCATAATTTCTGGCAGATAGCAGGTGCTCAGTGAACGTTTGCTGAATGATAAATGAATGAATATCTGCTGGAGTAAGGGTTATTTCCTTAATCGAACTGTTAAGTAACCAAAGTGTTTAGAAGGGCTCAATGAAAGAGTATTGCTAACAGTGGAGACAAATGAGGTGTGTAATTAACACCTCAGATCCTATTGTTATTTCCTAGAAGATTTTCTGCCCAGTTGACTGTGATTAAGCAAGGGTAGACAGCCTCCAACATAGCAAGAGGGTTGGTTTGTCAAAGAAGGTGATCCTTGTTCTAGACTACTATATCTTCGAATTGTGAGTTTATGATCTGCTGCTGAAATTACTACATATTCCCCTTGGCAGGCTGAACCTTTGCTCTCTTTCGATTTAAAAATGTCACATTCCAATTAAATCAACCAATTTGTCTGTCCTCCAATTTTATCTTGGAAATCTAAAATCTTTCCACCTTCTTCTTTCCTCTTTTTCCACCTCCTCACTTTCCTTTTCTTCTTTAGTACAGACTCCTCCTTATTGCTCTCTGGCTTATTCTAAAATCTGTCTACCTGGTCTTCAGTCTTTCATCCTCTTTCATTCGAGGATGCTTTCAAGATTGCAGTTCTGGCCAAATTCTTTGGTTAGAATTCTCGGGCAATTTTCTATTGCCTGCAGGATAAGATCCAAAGTCCTTAGGCATTTGAGGCCTTTCATGGACATGCCTGCCCGGCAAACCTCCACTCCTGCCATTCCCCTTCCTACCCCACACTCTGGCGACCACAGGCCTCTTCTTGTTCTCTGAACACCATTGGATCTCTGTTCCTCCATGTCTTTGTTTATGCTGTTTATCTGAATTAATTGTCAGCCTGGTGAGGTCTTATATCATGCTTCAGTGCAAATTTTCAGTGAAGGCTCCTCTCTCCTTCTCCCACAGAACAGTGTATTTCTTCTTCTGTGCTCACTTAGCACATTGCACATGCAATGTATCATTCTCTACTGCAATTACTTACCTGTTTACTTGGCTTTCTCTTCTGATAGAGCATATTAGAAAGCCCAAGAGCTAGGGCTTTCTAATTCACAACACAATATGTTGCAAAACTTGACACACAGATGTTAATAAATGTTCGTTGATTGAATAAACTTTATCTTCAAAATATTTTTTAGTAAGTCCTCCTCTAGCCCCCGCTGCATTTCAGTAATGTTTTCTGTTTGTTTTTATTAAGAAAAAGCTCATCTCATTGGGAATATACCCATTTGCTGGAGCATATTCAGATCTACAGCATTTTTATAGGGTTAAAGGAGGTAATTCTATTCCCCAGGACAGCTGTGACTGAGCTAAGCTTGGCTAAGTACATAGTGTTTGTTAATGTCACGACTCTGCTCCCCAAAGCCCTCAAAACACCCAGAGAAGATGCAAGTGAGAAATAAATATTTTTGTTTATAAGCCAACCAGTCTACAGTATTTTTGT
>NW_011888914.1:5249729-5254032 GCF_000151845.1 Pteropus vampyrus
TACCCCACACTCTGGCGACCACAGGCCTCTTCTTGTTCTCTGAACACCATTGGATCTCTGTTCCTCCATGTCTTTGTTTATGCTGTTTATCTGAATTAATTGTCAGCCTGGTGAGCTCTTATATCATGCTTCAGTGCAAATTTTCAGTGAAGGCTCCTCTCTCCTTCTCCCACAGAACAGTGTATTTCTTCTTCTGTGCTCACTTAGCACATTGCACATGCAATGTATCATTCTCTACTGCAATTACTTACCTGTTTACTTGGCTTTCTCTTCTGATAGAGCATATTAGAAAGCCCAAGAGCTAGGGCTTTCTAATTCACAACACAATATGTTGCAAAACTTGACACACAGATGTTAATAAATGTTCATTGATTGAATAAACTTTATCTTCAAAATATTTTTTAGTAAGTCCTCCTCTAGCCCCCGCTGCATTTCAGTAATGTTTTCTGTTTGTTTTTATTAAGAAAAAGCTCATCTCATTGGGAATATACCCATTTGCTGGAGCATATTCAGATCTACAGCATTTTTATAGGGTTAAAGGAGGTAATTCTATTCCCCAGGACAGCTGTGACTGAGCTAAGCTTGGCTAAGTACATAGTGTTTGTTAATGTCACGACTCTGCTCCCCAAAGCCCTCAAAACACCCAGAGAAGATGCAAGTGAGAAATAAATATTTTTGTTTATAAGCCAACCAGTCTACAGTATTTTTGTCTGAGTATTCTGAGCAACCTAAGACGGTACTTTGATCTCTCTGCCTGCCGTCACTCCCACCTGCACGTCTTCTTCCTTCGCAACCTAAGACTAAAACCTAAGGAAATCAAAATCGGTTGCTTGTTCAGCAAAAGGTAGGTCACGTTATCCTAGGAACCAAAACCAAAACAAATAACAACAACTTAAAAAGAAACTCAAACCTATGTTAGATAGAATTGAAATCCATGGAGTGAAAAGTAAATGGAGAAATTTAGTTTCATGAGAACTAGAGGGTATCAGAGAGTAATGAAAACTATGTACATTTCTACACTAGAAAGGTCAATGGAAATGAAAAGACTTGAGTCTGATCAAACTATACTCAGCACTTAAAAGGAGCCAGCGTGCCTGTTGTAGAAGCTCACAGCTCAGATGCCTAGGAGCTCTGTGTGTCAGGGCTTCTTTGATTGGAAGAAAGAACAATGCAGGTTATCACAAGTGGTGGTGTTTGATTGTAATGGTAACTGTTGGAATAAGAGATAAAGGAGTTTCTGGAATATTCTTACAGCTAAACCTCAAGGATCTGGAGCATAGTTTGGGAGCTAGAATGTTGTCTGGGATTGTAATAGGCAGCTCCAGAGGACAAGGGACACTGTTAGTTACTCAGCAGCAGGAATTAATTGAGCTTAATTTTTCTAACTTGCCATGGATATAAGTTGGCTGTTCCTTTTGTTTCAGCCTCACTTTGCTTATCTTTCTCCTTCTGCTTCCATTGACAATAAAATGTCTCCATATATTTTTCATTAAAATTTTTGAGAAGAAAGAATGTCATCATCACAACTAATCACCTTCTGTTTGGGGGAAGCTTTGTACCAGACCACCTCATTACCTGTGGCCAGCCTATAGATCTGGCTGTTCTTGGGCCAGGTACATAACTGCCCTAACCAGTCGGCTGAAGATAGGGAAGGGCAGAGTGGGGGGCTGTGTGTGTATTTGTGTGTGTGTGACATGGTGCCACATGATGGGTTATACTTAAAGAACCACCTTGAGATGCTTTTCTCAGCAAAGGCTGTTTTGTAACCCATTTATGAGTTTGTGGGCAGGGTAGCCATGCTAAGGCAAGATATCTTCAGTAGAGATGTATTTTGGAAATTCTGATTATGATTTCTCATAAGTATTACCAGTGAGGTTGATCTCTTCATATCCTCCTATTTTTTTTTTGCTTTCTTTTGTTCATATCCTCTCCTTTGCTCTCCTCACTAGGGTCGAAAACACTGTTTTTGTTTCTATGTACACGTGTGTGATTAAAGAGGGAAATTAGGCTTTAGTTTTTCATTAGTGAGAAACTGATAAATAAGAAATAATCAGGTAGAGTTATCAGGTAAAAGGCTACATGCTGCCCCAAAGACTTATATGTCAACATGATTTGCATTACGGTTGTTCTTTTTGTTCTGTATAAAACCCCTCTTCTCTGCCCCGCCCTCCAAAGTACAGAAAGAAAGGTTGACTGATGATTTATCTTGCAGCCTCAGTTATATATATAAGTGCTTCATACCTCTGAATGCATATTTGGTTAGCATCTTTCTTCCTGGCTTACATAAACACTTTTGTTATATTGCCAGGTTGTTCTCCTTTACCACCCAGCTTCTAACTCAAACTTGATCCATAACTGAGTAGTTGATTTATTCATTTGCCAACACCTTACAGAGTGCTTAACTACAAACCAGAAACATCTGGTGTCACTGGTCTGCTTATCATTATTAGACAATGTATAAGTCTAAATTTTCCTCAGAGAACTGTTTCCACCATCATTCCTTTTCATAAATCAACTTTTCTTAAATCATCTCTTGATGTATGACTGCTTGATACCACACAAACTAGAAGAACATATTTGTAAGAACATATCCATAAGACCTTATTTCTTATGTCCAAATTGTTTATATATTTCTTTGATGAACTATCCATCCTTCTCTACTCCTCAGAGTTTCTGCTAGCATCTTCGTTTTCTTTAAAGTTCAGATGTGCAGGATGTGCTCTTCTGCCTCTTTTGTCTCCCACCCCCTTAAGCAAAGGCAATGTTTATAATTCCCTCTAAAATGCTATTGCATCCAAATATAAAATAAATATACTCAGCTTTCTACAAATCTGCTCTTAAGATCTGAGTCTCATAGTTTTTTCACCTGAATTATCCCTCCACCCATCTTTTTTCCCTTACAGGAATCCCAGTGCCTCGTATGATGCTAAACTAATGGCAAATGCTCATTTTGTGTTTGTGGACCCTGAACCACCACCACCAGTATTGTCTTCCAACCTTGGCTCTTTCCATAGCTGTATTCTTGCTTTCGCTTTCTTCATATCATTGTTTTTAACCCTTTTTCTTTTCTAATTAAAAATGTTCATAATCCACTCATCATAGTAGATGGGCAATCAATGGTTTTTGATTATCTAAAACTTGTCTGATATTATCTCTCAACTCTTCCTATTGATTTTTTTTTGTGTCATCATTGTCCTGATGCCCATCTTTCCTTTAAATATTTGACAATTCCACTTCTATGTGAGAAAGTACCCTCCTTGCCCATCACATAGTTCTGCTCCTACATTTCTTGAAGTTTGTAATCAATGTGTTCATTTTAGTTAAATCTAATAGATATAAATTATATAAACTGAGTGCTAATCTGTATCACCCTCTGTGCTAGGAACTTGGAGCAGCCAGGAAGGCAACAGATTACTTTCTTAAAGCAATTCTCCCTTCCATTCCAAAGGAAATATTTTCACACCGTTTTTGTGGGAAGACTGATACTTGCTGTATATTCTGTAGGGTGGAGTTTATGAAGGAGAAAGGAGGTCTCCTGAATAATTTCACCCTTCTGACCCTTTGAAATACCTCCTCTTCCTGCTAATAGGTGCCAGAGATTCCCCTCTAATTCTCTCTGGGGTGACTTAGGGGAGACTATATTTAGCTTTTGAAGGCCTTTCCATCACATAAGGATATGAGTCAATTCTCTGAAACATCATACCATGCATACACTCCTCCTTGTTGATAGAAATTTATTAAGTCTTTTTTGTTAGTGATCTCTGCCAATGTTATGGAAAATTCTTTAACTAGTGTGGTTTCTATATCTGTTGGCCTGACCCTCACTTTGATATTGGGCAGATTCAAATTGGCCTTGAGCCTTTAAACCCTCAATGGTTTGCAACAACAATTCATAAGCAGCACTTCCATTGTGCTTAGTCTTTAAGATCTCAAATAACCCCTTGCTGACACCTGAATTAACATTAGGCTTCTGAGTATCCATGTTGGTACTGATTATTCCTGAGCTTTTAAGCAGGCAGTGATATTGGTGTTTTGGGTACAGCAATCCTTAATTGAATAGGACTGGCTTCTTCTTCTTCTTTTTTTTTATTGCAGGATTTAGCCTCCCTGTGTCCTACCACAAAATGCCATTAGAATAACTGAACATGCCCACACACTTTCCCAAACACCTTCCCTGTCTCGTTAATCACTTTTCCTTATTTTTTGCAGATTATAGTCAATTATTTAAGCAGAGTGTTTTATCACATGTAGTATATGACAGCCCTTGAAAACCAAACAAAATTTGAGCACATTTTCATATGCA
>NW_011888914.1:5254082-5279992 GCF_000151845.1 Pteropus vampyrus
TATTCCTGAGCTTTTAAGCAGGCAGTGATATTGGTGTTTTGGGTACAGCAATCCTTAATTGAATAGGACTGGCTTCTTCTTCTTCTTTTTTTTTAATTGCAGGATTTAGCCTCCCTGTGTCCTACCACAAAATGCCATTAGAATAACTGAACATGCCCACACACTTTCCCAAACACCTTCCCCGTCTCGTTAATCACTTTTCCTTATTTTTTGCGGATTATAGTCAATTATTTAAGCAGAGTGTTTTATCACATGTAGTATATGACAGCCCTTGAAAACCAAACAAAATTTGAGCACATTTTCATATGCAATGGTTGTCATTTTCTCAGCACTTTTAATAAAAATTACCTTCATTTGTATTTCTATTATAGTCATGTACTTTTTCTCACAAATGTTTCTGATGCTCTCACTGCTTTTGCAAGAACTGTCTATAATTAAGTTAAAAATTGTGTGTAGATGACCTTAAAAACTAAGTAAACACAATAAACATACATAAGTAGATTAAGACCAAAGTGATGGTTCTAAACTAAAATTCCTTGTTCTATTAACAAGCACAGTTGCTGGACCTGGCTCCAGAACTTACCTTGTGCATAAGTATCAGAGTTTGCAAACTGAAGTTCATTAAGTATAGGAGTCCTCTACAGTTTTCCAAAGCAGATAGTGGTAGCAATGCTATTAGGGGTTCTTATTGCTACTAGTTACAAGGGAGCGAATTATGTCCAAGAATTCTTTCACTAAGTACACAAACCAGGAAGTTTTAATTTATTAGTTAATGGAGGTGATTGAAATGTCCCCTCTGGGTTTACTTTTAATCTGCTAATATTTACATTAGAAAAACTGACCATATCAGAAGGTTTTGCTACTTCACTCATGCTTTAATTTAAAGGGGCAATAGTAGTTCATAACAGCTAGAACTATCAGTTAATGAGTAAACCAAACAACAGATTTTTTTTTTTTGTTTTTTTGACAGGCTTGATTTATATTAGGAACTATATACAGATTCTTCTTTGTTAAGGGCAGTGGTAGGTGTGAGAGAAATGCATTTTATCAAGACTTATCTAGTAAATTAGAAATGAATTAGGGAAAATAAGTAAATGAAAATTAGTTATGCACCTGCCTTTGGCTTATTTACTTAAATTCTTAAAAATTCGAAACTCTTATAATTGTCAAGATGACATGTGAAGGATGATGGGAAAGCAAGTGAGTTGCTCTTATAATTTCTACACTTTAGTCATAAGTCATAAATGATAAATACTGGATTTTCAGCATATGCACGATCTCAGTTAAATCACCTGTAATTTAAATCTCAGCATCCTTGTACATAGATCACCATGAGCTGGGCAGTCATTTGACTTGCCTGGTAATATTTGAGCTACATATACAGAAACCAATATCCTTGCGGCAGAGACTATTCATTGTCACCTTGTGTTCACCTTCTCCTTCTTTTTTTTCTTATAAGCTTTTCATTTTTAGCAAGGCACATAGCTGCCCTGCTAGAGATTTACTCTCTTGTTCTCTCTTACAACTTTACGTGACCATATGACTAAGTTACTCCCAAAGGAATACAAGCAGAAGAGATGTGTATAACTTCCACATAACTTCATTGACAAAAATTGCTCTGTACTTCTCTCTCTTCCTTCCTGTGGACTATAATGCAGCTATGATGGGGAATCATCTTTGGCTGTGCAGATAAGGACAAGCCCTGAGGGGAGGGTTGAGCCCCAAGATGGAAGAAACCCAACTCCTTGGATGACTTTGTGGAGCAGAGTCTCCTACTCACTCTGGGCTGCCCTCCTATCTCTAGACTGTCATGTAGACGGAAAGAAACAACATTTTGAACGACTATATTTGGGAGTCTCTTCTTTCAGAGCAGCTTAGCCTGAACCTTAACTAGTAAAGGACATTAATTTATATTCAATGAGTTCATTTTCTTTTCATGTGAAAGCATTTCCTAGCATTTTTTGGAACAAGGCTGGGGACATTAGGATAAGTTTTGAGGAAAAAGGAAGCTGGCACTGCACGATGCAATTTTAGAAGTTTGTTTTTCTCACTGAGAGAAGATGGCACATTAACATTTTCTCTTTCAGGGACATAATTCCATTCATATTATTTATTGGGTGCCTACTGTGTGTGAAACATCATAAGAGTCCCTAGGGATTCAGAGATGAAGTAGACATGGTTCCTGTCTTCAAGGAGCTCACAATCTACTAGGGCAGACAGCAGAAATACACAAACAAATGCATTGCAAGATATGATGTATATATAATAGATATAAAAATGAGGAGCTATGGGAATATAGAGTTGAGAGAGGGGACTTCTATAGTGACAGAGAAGGAAGGAGGATCTCAAGAAGACTTTACAGAAGAAATTGCATTTGAACTACACGATGTAGAATTGGTAGAAGAAGAATGGGAAGCCATGGGGTCAGGTTTCTGAAGTGGTGGGCACAAATGTCAAGGGAGCTTGGAAAACACAGGAAACATCCAGATTTTCTTGAGTACGAAGTGAGTGAGAAGTGGTAACAATAAACTCTGGAAAGATAGTTTTGAGGTTGCATAGTGAAGGAGTCTTGAATATTATCCTAAGAAATCCTTATTATTTTGTACTGATGGGGAAATAGTAGAGGATTTTGAGTGCTGCAATTAAAAATCAATAGTGTACGCTAGGATAGTGGTTCTATACCTTTAGCATGTACCAGAATCTTCTTGAGTGTTTGTTAAAATAGACATTGATGGTCCCTCATCTTCAGAATTTCTGACTCAGTAGGTCTTCAATGGGGCTCTAGACTTTGCATTTTTAATGAGTTCCTAGATGATGCTAATGCTGCTGGTCTGGAGATGCCATTCTGAGAAACACTACTCTAGGAAGATGTATCTGTCAGGTGTACAAGGGGTAGAGTTGCAGGGTGAGGAGTCTACATGTAGGTGGATCAGATAAGAAGACTGGTCAGGTTGAGAGGACTAAATTATTGGAAAAGGAGGAGGCATATATAAACATTTCTATAAAGGTAAATGGAAAGGCTTTAAGACTATGGATGCAAGACATGATTTCAGGGACATAATTTCATTTATATTATTTATTGAGTGCCTACTGTATGTAAAACATTGTTGGAGTCCTTAGGGATACAGAGATGAAGTGGATGTGGATCCTGTCCTGAAGGAGCTCACAATCTACTAGGGCAGACAGACAGACTATGGTTGCGAGATAAGCTACAAAGAGAGAGAATCATGTTTATTTAATGTGAATGATAAAAAGCATGGTAATCTTGTTTTCTGAGACTGAGAAGGTAGAAGGAGCAGAAGATTTGAGTGTGGGAAAATGACCATGATTTCAGTTTAGAATGGCTGTGTTTGAGGCACTTACAGAGTATTTACAGGGAGATGTTCACCAGACATAATTCACGGCTCTGGAATTTGAGAAAGAGAGAGATCAGAATTAATGACCCATGCTGAAAAGCCACAGGTGTGGAACTAATTTTTGCCATGATGGAGGTTGGGATGGAGTATAAATATACAGGAGGTGAGGGCTAAGGACAAAGCCCTGAGATGAAAAGAAGACAAAGAATGAGGAGAGTAAAGTATCCTGGAAGGCATGAGCTTAAACAAGAAAGGGATGGTTAGTTGTTTTAATTGAGGCGAGAATGAGTAGATTTGCCTTTTCATAAGTCACCCATGACTTCTGGGAGATTAGTTTTGAAAGAACTGGAAGGGGCATGCTCAGAAGGCAAAGAATGCAGAAAAGTCAGTGGAAGGTGAGAATGGGTTGATGATTAAGAAATTCAGGTAGGAGATCTAGGAGAGAGATGAAGCAGGAGCTTGAGGGGGAATAGGGTCATAGGAAGTTTATTCTAGTGTCTAAGAGACTTGAGCAAATTAATAGGTAAGATTAGGGGTGGGAGGGAGAAATACAGGAAGAGAGAGAAGAAGAAAGAAGAAGGAAAAGGAGAAGAAAAGAAGCAGCAGCAGCAAGATTACAGAAAAGTTGAGAGGATAGATTTAAGGGCTAAAACATGCAGGTGGAGGTGTCTTCTCAGTTAACAAAGAAGAGATGATCTGTGGAGAATGAAGAGATAGGGAGAGGCTGTGGGAGAGAGGTGAGGAGCAGATGTTTAGAACGGTCATTTCCTTAGGAGTATACAAGAATTTACAAACTTTCAATCTTTTCTGTCATCACTCTTGACTTAGTGGTGAGCTCCTCCATGGGACTTAGAGAGGTAACTCCAGGTCAGGTCAGTTGAGTCAGGCCAATATGTGGCCTTGGGTCCCACCTGCAGCCTCCTGGCTCCAGGGTGCAGCCTGGCAGGGATGCCATAGGAATTCCAGGAGACACAATTTCATACTCATTTCCTGATGGTTGGCTTTTGCTGTAAACATAGATTTTTGACTTTTAATTTTTTTTTCAATTCTACAATTGGTAATTAATGAGTAACATTCTCCAACAGAGCTCTTTGGGTAACATATTCCCTTATTTGATCACTGTACCACATTAAGCTACTTTAAAAGCTCCCCAAATTTGACTCTCACTTTAACCCTGCTAGAGTGAGAGAGTGTATGCAAGGCTTAGCTGGGATACTTCTTAGAATGGGAGGAGCCCCACGTGCTTTTCAAGTAATATAGCAACACAGAGACCAAAGTAGATTTATATCATTTCTTATTTGCTTATGTTTTATATTCATAATCAGAGGCCTAGGAAAATGTCAGGATATTCCTTTCAGGATTTTTTTTTTTTTTTTTTTTAGAGAATGAGGAAGTTTATTTAATCATAAACTAATCAGAGCATGTCGTCTATACTATGTAGTCACAGTAAATGATTTTGGCTCATGTCTGCAAGCAGTAGATGACAGCACACTACTTTTTCTTTTAAAGTTTTATAGTTTTATGTAGTCATGCAATTGCCACTAGAATTTGTAAGCATTTGGAGCCATAACCTTGGATGTTATGCCACATGAGGGCAAGTTATCAAATATTCGATTTATAATAAGAAATTCTGTAAATAAAGATTTATTTTGGCATTCTTTAATTTTAGGGTTAACTGAGCTGACTAAAAAAATGTATTTACTATTTCACCTTATTATTACTTCTATGAAATGTCTGTTTTTTGTATAATGTTTATTTGAAATTATGTACCACAAATAAGACCAGAGGTAGAAAACAGCACACCAAATAAGAAGCCTCAAACAAAACAGAACAAAACAAACAAGATAATACATTCTTACAAACTCTCCTGAACCAACTATGTTCAAGAATTAAGAAGTTGCACCCCTTACCCACGTCCATTCACGAGGCTGGTAAAAGTCATGCTTTCTGGCTTTTTACGATCTAAGTATGTTCTCGGCACCTAATGAGCTTTTTAAAAGCCAGCTTAAAGTCTTCATTAAAACTTGTGTAGAGCAGAGGGTTGATCAGAGAATTAACATAACCAAGCCATGTCAAAAAATCGGCTACTTCAGAGGACACAGTGTAGATACTCAAACCTACAATCAACTCTTTGATAAAAAATGGCAGCCATGACAAAATGAATGCACTCAAAATCAGTCCCAGGATGCGCGCTGCCTTGCGCTCCCTGGTACTGGAGATCTGCTGGCGTTCTCCTGGGTAATCCAGATCATTGTCGAAGGGAGGGATCCTGATGGAAGTGTGGATCTTTTCAAACTCTGTGGTAGGGTCTGAGGTGGAGAAGTCAGACACACAGAAAGTCTGTGTAAGTTTACAACTCGCAAATGAATTTTGGCTATCTGTGCTTCTGCTACTTAAGTGCCGGCTTGACCCTCTTTTCTGGTAAAGGCTCTTGGCTGCATGGTAAATCCGGTAATAGAGAATCAATATCAAAGTCAAAGGGATATAAAATGCCCCAAGAGTAGAGTAAATGGTGTAGATGACATGGTCATGCTGGATGGTGCATTGACTAGGAGGCGGGCTGAGTTGGCGGTGGCTCCTCCAGAACAGAGGGGGCATGGAGATAAAGATGGAGATGGTCCAGACGGTGAGGATCATCAGTCCAGCTCTCTTGGCGGTCCTCTTTCTGGCATATTCAATAGCATTGGTGATGGCCCAATACCTGTCCAGGGCAATCACACAGAGATGGAGGATGGAGCAGGTGCAGCAGGTCATGTCCACGCTTAGCCACACCTCACAGATGAAGTACCCTAGCTTCCAGCTGTCCATGACAATGTACATGATGCTCAAGGGCATGACAAGCACAGCCACCAAGAGGTCCGTCACAGCCAGAGAACAGATCAGGTAGTTGGCAGGCTGGTGGAGCTTTTTGGTAGTACAGATGGCCATAATCACAGCCAAATTTAGCAACATGGTCAGGGTGGTGATGATCACTAGAGTCATGGAAATGAGCATCTTCTCAGTGATGGTCTTGGCTCTCACAGCCACATTGGCTTCTGTGGTACAGTTAGTGATGTTCATGTTTTTCCTGTTCCAATATGCACTGTGGAGAAGCTGTTGGTTATTTTCCTTCAGCTGGAAACTACTTAGACTTGAATGTCTTTCATTTGTAAGAGGACTGTAACTTCAGCTATGTAGTCTCTGTGTTCCATTTTGTGTGGGTAAAAGGAAGCACCACAGCATTTCTTCTGAATGAAGCATTCCTGGAAAACAGTATGTTACCGGTTAGTGAATGAAAAAAACTATATTCTCTTTCCTGGAAAACATGATGTTTTGCTATTCATAAATTCTTTGCACAATTTTGATATAAATTTTCTTTTCTTCTCTGAATGCAAACTTCATCTTTAACATTACTTCTCAAAGGATTTTTTTTTTTTGGTAAGTTACCAAACTCTTTCTGATGAAGACGTTATCAAATTTTAAGTCTATCTTTCCGCCTAGATGTCTTTTTTCTTTTATATACGGTACAAATTTACACATAAAAGGCTGTTTTTACATTTGTAAACATACATTCACATTATATTATGCTTTAATAATTCTGAGACCATTACCTTAAAGAAAAAAATATATTGTTTATAATAAGCGGCCTTCAAACCATATTTATGGTTTCACAGGAAATATTTAACTTCAGAGATATATTAATGTCTCAGTGGGATTGTGTGATTTTGTCTAATTATTTCTGATATTTTATATATGCCACTGTACATTTCTTTGGAGAAAAAAGGGAGGAAAAGCATATCATATTATTTTGATATTTATGGCAAATTGTTATCAGAATAATACAGTAAATTGATTATGAGACAGCATCATTATTAAGCTTGAAGATCTCGACATTTTAAAAAATGTGTTTAGTTATGGCTAACATTTGTGTTCTAGTTATATCATCTGTCTGTTTGTCTGTCTTTCTATCTACCTATTGATCATCCATCCATTGGATAGCTATGATTAAGCTGGAAAGTCAATGAGATAGTCAGTGACATTTATTGATTGCATAGCTATAAGAAAATTTTAAAAAGTAAAGTTAGATATAAATGTATATTTACAAGACAATCAAAATCCACATAGGGACATTCACAGCTAATGGCTGTTAATTAGAACATGGACCAAATCCTCTGAATCTATAGGATTAAGTCCAGGAAAACTTCAAAGAAAAACTGGTGTTTCAACAATTTTAAGAAGAGACATAGATTGATGTAGATTAGGCCTAATAGACACAGTGATTTCAGCAAAAGATGAGGGCAAAAGCACGTGAGGTGTATGTGGAATGCGAGTGAAAGTGGGGAGAGTCTTTGGGTAGAGTGGGGATGGAAAGTCAAGAGGCAGGAATCAAAATCTCCAGCCTAGGTGAAGTCTAGCTCTGGATTTAATTTCTCCTGTCCATAGCTCAAAAACCAAGAAGAGGGAACATGGGTGCCATTGATCTTTCAGATATAGAAAATGAAATGAAATAAAGTAATATTGATTTCACTAAAAAACAAAAACGGAGTAATTATTTTCTAAAGACAGTTTGTATCATTCTGTAGCTAAATGAGAAACATTCGGTCTCTCTGTTTCCATTATACTTTTACAGTGTTTCTGTGGATGTACCTACTTTTGGATGCCTTGTGTTTCTCTAGTTCTTCCGAGTGACTTGTTCCAACAATTCCCTCTTTCTTATAAATGGAATGTTTTCTTCTCCACTGGTATCTTTCTCTCCTTTTATAATCACTTCAAATGTGCATTTACATTTGAGACCAGGATATAAAATTAAAAGCGTATGAGCTCTGGAATCAGATAGACCTGGGTTCAGGTTGCATTTGAGCCATTTACTAGATGCTTGAGCAACTTCTGTACATATCTTCCTGTGTCCCAAGGGTTTATTTCTCCATTTTGACCTCTTTCTCCATAATAAAATTAAATAAAGTTGTTTTTCCTGTAAATATTAATCCTTAGTTATGTCTTTCTTGGTTCTTGAGGTCTATTGAATAGAATAGTTCTCAGTAAAAGTCTTTGCCACTCTGATTGTAAGATTGAATATAGAGAGTAGCATGGATAAGAGACAAAAAGCTTTAGAAATTTCAATTTGATAATAGAAGCAATTAGGAAATGCAGTTATTTGGGGCAATCAGAGGCTTCTCACTCCCTCCCTGGTCCTTCGAATGTATTCTCTGCCCATTGTTATCATAGCCAGAGTCATTTTTAAGGACTCAGCCTTCGAAGAGCAATGTGTTATTGAGACCATCTGGATGGTATATGTGACTGAACCTAAGGCGTCTATATAAACTTTTAAGATTTTGACAGGCAGGCACAGAGATCTATTCATCTTGTGGCCTCTCAAAACAAGCCTCATGTGTAATTTCTCTTGCTTATTAAGCCTGCCACCTACCAATCTGGAGTGGTCTGCCTCTTTCTCCCATCTCTCCTTGCTCTTTGTGTAAAAGTAACAGTTTCCTGAATTTTTGAACCAATAGTTCATGATCCATCTTGAATAAAATTTTGCATTTGGGTGTGAGGTAGGTGTTAAGGTTTTTTTTCCCCTCATATGGATGTTGCATTATTTCAACACTTTTTGTGGGAAAGACTGTTTCCATTGAAATACGTGTCAGTTTATTTCTATACTCTCTCTTCTATTCCATTGATCTGCCTTGATGCCAATACAGCATTGTCTTTATTAGTAAGTTATGAGATCAGGTGGTGTGACTCCAACTTTGTTCTTCTTTTTCAAGATTGTTTTGGCTATTCTAGGTTCTATGAATTTCCATATAAATTTTAGAATCAAATTGTCAGTTTCTACAAAAACCCTGCTGGATTTTTCATTGGGATCGTATAGAAATTATAGAATAATTTAAGGAGAATTAAAACTTATTGATATTATGCATCCTACAATTCATGAACAAAGTAGCATTCTTCATTTAGTTTGGTATTTTTTAATTTCTCTCAGTAACATTTGTGGTTTTCAGTGTTTTGCACATATTTATTCAAATTTATCCTTATGTGTTTTAATGTTTTTGATGTTTTATAAGTGGTACTTGTTTCATTTTCCATTTTTATTGCTTGTATAGATAAATACAATAGATTTTTGAATATTAATTTTAAACCTATGAGCTTGCTAAATACCCTTATCAATTCTAGTAGATATTTTGTAGATTCTTATAATTTTTCTATGAAAATAATAATTAGGTTATTTGCAAATAGAGACAGTTTTATTTCTTTTCCAATTTTATTTCTTTTTTCTTTCTCTTGCCTTATTATACCAATTAGAATCCCAGTAAAATGCTGAGTAGAAGTGGTGAAACCAGATATTCTTACTTTGTTCCCAATATCAGAGGAAATGTTCATAAGTCACCATTAATATAATATTAGCAATAGTTATCTTAGATTCCTTTTGTTATTAGTTTGACCAATTTTTCTCCTATTCCTAAATTGCTGATTTTTTAAAAAAAAAATAACAAGCGTGTAGTTAATTTTATCAAATCTATCTTTTCAACCATTAAGATGATTTTATGACCTATTTTCTTTATTCTGTTAATGTGGTGAATTACAGTGATTAATTTTTAGATGTTAAACCAATTTTGCATTTTTGGAAAAACTGCAGTTAGCTATAGTGTAGTATCTTTTTTGTATATTGCTGAATTTGATTTTGTACTAATATTTTGTTAAGAATTTTTATTTATGTTTATGAGAGATAGTTGTGTAAAAAAATTTTTCCTTTATCTTGTCTGGTTTAGGTATCAAAGCTATGTTGGCCTTACAAAATAAGTGCTCAAAAACTTTCTGAAAGAGTTTGAGAAATATGGGTGTCATTTCTTTTGCAAATATTTGATGAAATGTACTGGTGGATCCTTTGGATCTCGAGTTTTCCTTATGGAAAGATTTTTAATTATAAATTTAAATTCTTTAACATACATAGGGCTTTTCAGAATTTCTATTTATTCTTGTGTCACTTTTGGCAATTTATGTCATTTAAAGAATTTGTCTATTTCATTTGATAAGTTCATAGTCATAAAATTGATCATAATATTTCTTTTACATCCTTTTAATGCCTGTAATATATATAGTGATTTTCCTTTTTCATTCTTGATATCGATAATTTTAGTTTTTTTCCTTGATCATTGGTATAGGTAAGAATTTTTCAATTTTATTGATCTTTGCAAATAACCTTTTGAATGACTCGATTTCTTCTATTATCTATTATCTATTTAATTACTTTCAGCCTTTATATTTATTATTTCCTTCCTTTACTTACTTTATGTTCTTTTTTAGGTCTGTTAATGTAGACGATAATTAGTTTAAGACTTTTTTTTCACCAACAATAGAAGCATTTAGAAATAGAAATTTTGCTCTAAACACTATTTTAGCTGCATTCTAAAATTTTTAATATTTGTATTTTCATTATCATTAGCCAGAAATATTTTTTAATTTTTTTCATGGTTTCTTATTTGATTTATAAAATATTTAGGAGTGCATTTTTTTTAACTTTAAAATTTTTAAGGATTTTATAGTTTCTTTTAAAATTTATTTTTTTAATTCCATCATACTCAGGCTCACAAAACATAGTCTATATAATTTCAATCATTTGAAATTTATTGAAACTGATTTTATGGCTCAGCTTATAGTCTATTCTGGTAGTGTTATATATGTGTGTTTAAAATAATGTATACACTGTGATTGTTCCATGTAAATTGCTTGACAGTATTGTTCAAATCTTCTATACCTTTAGTAATGTTTTGTTAACTTGATCTATCAATTATTGAGAGAAGAGTGTTAAAAGCTCCAACTATAATTGTGGGTATGCCAATCCCTCCCTTAAGTCAGTCCCTCTTTTTAGTTCTGTCAAAGTATTTTGATACGCTGTTATTAGATACTAATTTAGAACTGTTATGTTCTCTTGATGAATTGACTATTATATCATTTTGTAATGTTCTCATTTGTCCCTAATAATGTTCTATGTTCTGATGTTTACTCTGTATGATACTAATATAGCCACCCAGCTTTCTTTTAGTTAATATTCGTATGGTATATCTTTTTTCTATTCTTCTACTTTTAATCTATCTATGTTTTTACATTTAGTGGGATTCTTACAGACAGCCTCTAGTTTAGTCTTGCATTTTCATCCAGTCTAACATTCTCTGCATTTTAATTAGGATGTTTAGATCATTTACACTTAATGTAATTATTATAATTATAGATATGCTTGATTTTAATTCTACCATCTTTTTATTTATTTTCTTTGGAGTGATTATAAATGGCATTGTGTTTTTAATTTCAGTTTTCACATGTTTATTTTTAAGACATAGAAATATGATTGATTTTGTGTGTTAATCTTGTGTTATGCAAACTTGTTTAACTCTTATTAGTTATAGGACATTTTTGGTAGATTCTTGGGTTTTCTACATAGACGATCATGTCATTTGCAAAGTGCAACACTTTTATTTTTTCTTTCTCATCTGTATGCCTTTTCTAGCCTCATTGAACTGGCTAGACCTTTTAGTATTATGTTGATTATCAATAGTGAGAGTAGACATCTTTACCTTATGACTTATCTTAGAGAGGAAGCATTTAATCTTTCCCTATTAATAGAATATAAACTATTTTTGGGGAATGGAACATGAGCAGAAGTGGTATGCCACTTCTAGGCTTGGTTTACAAAAACTTCTAATGTACTATCTTTACTTTCAATCTCTATCCACCAGTTGGATGTGATGAGAGTAATCTGGGTCCTTGAATGACCAGGTAGGCAGAATATTGCCCGCCTCCTTATGACTTGCATTAGATTGTGATATGAGTGAGAAATAACATTGTATTGCATTAAACCACTAATATTTTGGAGCTTATCAGCCTCGTTTAGGGGCTAATATTATTTACCTTAAGTAACACATCAAACTGTCCTTCGGAAGCCTGGTTTTACAATTTGAAAAATGAAGGTAATTGTATCTATCTTATACATTTATAGAAAGAATTAAATGAAATAGCGCTTGCCAAAGTACTTGCGTATTTCCTGACACCTAAAAGGTACTCAATAAACATATGTCCAGTCTATTGTTTGTTGAGAGTGCTCATGTGAGACACTAATGGATTTGCTATCTCTACATTGAACTAAGGAGTATTTACTTGTGTTTGTTTCTTTAAATGTTTAATCTATCCATTTAAAATTTATTCTTCAGCAGTAAAGTGATGAAACATAATGTAAACCCAATGTATATTAATCAGACTTTTATGAATTTGTCAGCCCATTTGACACAGTTCCTAGGTAAACATTCATAGTTGGCTTGTGAATTTGAATTTAAGAACTGTCTTTAAGAAAATCCATACCACGTATATCACAAGTTATGCCCATGCCTTTCTTGGATCTTTTGGAAACACCATTGTATGTTTCTATGCAAGGATGATGAGAAAAAGGACACATTGCACAGGTCGTTTTCACCATCTACATAAAGTTTATGTAAAAGTAGATATATGCCTCCTTACTCATAAGTCAGTTCCATTCATTCACAAAGTAATTTTGAAAAGATTATTGTTTGGAAGACAAATCCAGAAAAGGTGCCAAAGGCATGAGGTGGTTGAGATTTCTTCAATGAGGCATGGGGGTGTAGGTGGGATGGGTGGAGAGAGGAGGTGGGGAGGTAAGGAATGAAATCTACCGAATTAATAGCCTGAGTGGGAATTAGAAGTACTTTAGAACACTGAAGAGGAGACAGGAATGTGATACAATTTATTGGCCAAGTGGTTTTACTACATTGGCAATGATAGTATAAAAATTGTATATTATTATAATACCCTAGATACTCATAAAGAGAATTTATTATAATATCCTAGATACTCATAAAGGAATTTATTATAATATCCTAGATACTCATAAAGAAATTTCCAAAATTTGAAGAGTTTGTCTAAAACTTATGTTTTTTGAGTCTTCTCTACCATTAAACATAGTCATTATTGGATAGCCAGCACATGTTTGTGTTTGTGTGAACTCTGATTAGCTTATTGATGTGGGCTTTTACCTTATCACTTTTGCTGACCTGTATAAAAGGGCTTCAATTTTTGTTATGATCAGAACATATTCTGCTTCTCAGACTGCTAGACAAATAATACTTAGTTTGTTCAGTGAAGAACAAACACTGCTTTTTCTTTCATTCGACAGTCTGCTTTTGCCACTCTATCTCTGGCTGTTGAACTCACTTAACTTTACAAAGCCTTCTTTAACTGTTCTTCTTGGGTTTGGCAATTCATTAGCCATAAAACTCTGCCATGCTCCAGATGGGAGCACACAATAAGATAAATTTGTAGCAACTACTTTGTTAATAAACTTTTTTATTTTGGCATAAAAAATTATATTTATAGAAAAGTTGTAAAATAGTGCAGAGAATTCCTGTATACCCCTCTCTCATTTTACCCATCATTAGCATCTTAGTACATTTATCAAAACTAAGAAAGCAATATTGATTCATTACTATTAACTAAACTCCAGACTATATTTGGACTTAACCAGTTTTTCTATTAATGTCCTCTTTCTGTTCCAATCCAAAATATCATATTGTATTTAGTTATTGTAGCTCTTCAGTCTCCTCTTGTCTGTGACAATTTTTCAATCTTTGCTTGTTTTTTATGACCTTAATGGTCTTGAAGATTACTGGTCAGGTATCCTGTAGAACGTCCCCCATCTTGGTTTTTCTAATGTTTTTCTCATGATTAGACTGGGGTACAGGTTTTAGGAAAGAATGCCCATGGAGGCAAAGTGCCCTTTTCATTACATCATATCAGGTGTACATAATATCCATGACATCAATGGGGATGTTAACCTTTGTCACTTGGTTAAGGAAACATTTGCTAGGATCCTCACTATTTTTCCCTTTCCCTACTCTATTTTTTTTTTTTTTTGAATTGAGGCAATAAGTCTAGCTTACCCTCAAAAGTGGGGAATTAAGCTCCACCTCCTGGAGGGGGGAATATGTACATATATTATTTTGAATTCTTCTGTAAGGAAGATTTGTCTCTTCTCCACCATGTATTTACATATTTTATAATTTGTACTTATATGTATATACATTTATGATTCAGTCCTAAGGGAATAGTAGCCTCTAGTTTTGGGGGAATTACGGTAATAAAAGTGCTATTGATATTTATTTACATTTTTTATTTATATCAGTATGGACTAATGGATATTTATTTTATTCTTTGGGTTGTAACCCAATACTACATTATTTTATTGCTCTAATTGTTCCAGCTTTAACCATTGGTAACTCTTCTAGTCTCCTCCTATTAAAACATCCTTTATCAGTCTGATTTTCTTTGTCCTGTATGTACTGGCTACATCTCTTTAAAAGGTGATGGAAAAAAACAATCTGTCTTGTGAAGTATAGATAAAATTTTAGTCAATAGAGTCTCTTTTGCAGGCAAATAAAACCTTTAAATATGAAGGACATTTGTAAAAGTGTTATTTGCTTTTCATCTGAGAATATTAAAAATGAACTTTATGAAGTACCTGTCATTTAAGCTAGCTGGTGCTTGAGGTTGTATTAACATATTTAAAAAAAAAATGAAATGACTTCTTTTTGACTCAGCTTAATGACACAACTGAAGTACTCAATCCCTCAGAGAAGAGCTAGGCTCCTTCCTGTGCTGTGCATACATTTTTTTTTCTTAAATCTTTTTAAAAATAGTATAATTTGCCTTTGTGGCAGATCTAATGGGATGAGCATTTAAGCTGCCTGTAGGGCTAAGGTTTCATACAGCACTTCCACCTAGGGAAGCATTTTTATCTTGGATCACTTGGTACTGCTCTGCCTGCCTCCAAGGGTATGTTCTACAAGGAGGAGATTTGCAGGTATGAAGGTGGATTTCAGGGAAAATGAGACATTTGTTAGCTTACAAATAGGGTAAAATCTTGTATTTTCACAGCTAGTTCTTTGCAATGTACCATCCATTGTGAAGTTTTAGAGGTGGTCCTCTCTTGATTCATACTTGTCTTGACCTGATGAGTTACCATAAAAAGAGCTGAGAACTTGGATTCCAAAAGAACTGGATTCAAGTATACATCTGGTCACGTTCTAGCTTTGTAACAATGGCAAGTCACTTAGCATCTCTTCGCTTCCTTCTATTTTTAGTGGAGATGACCTACTTCACAAGGTTATCAAAAGATCAAAAAGATAATACGTACCTCTGCTATCCAATATGGCATACATGGCTATTTACATTAAAATTAAATTAAATGAAAAATCAATTCCTTAGTTATACTAGTGCCAATTTTCAAATACTCAATAGTTGCATGTGATTCGTGGCTACCATAATGGATAAAACAGATATATAATATTTCTGTTATTGCCCCCAATTCTATTGGACAGTGCTGACAAAGCTCTTTATACATATAGAGTATTATAGAAATATGATTGTTTTCTTGTTCTTTTGCTATTAGTGGGAGGTTGGATGAGATCAGTTTACTTGCCTTATTGCTTACTTGTGGCAAATTTTAATGCTCACATGTGCCATGGAGAGCCTAAGTTTTACAGTAAAAACTTAGGTAGAGTTTGACAACAGAGGTACGACTGGGAATGAAAACTAAGCCTCATTTTATGTACCAGGGGCTGCACAGACTGATATGTTAAATTTTCTGAGGTTGCATCTATGGATTCAGCATGAGAGTGCCGTGAATGGCGAGCAATATTTGCTATGGGTGTGGGAAGGGGCTGGAGCATATGCGCTCTATATATTTGCCTTCTTTTGTCCTATATTCGTTTACTTTGTATTTGACTGTCTTGCCTCAGAAAATAAATGTGTTTTGACTTTCATTTTGTTTTGACTTTCTTATAGTTAGATTTTCTGACTCCCAAATTTACAATATTTACTTCGTCAGTTTTTGCCTCCTTTTCTTTTTTCCCTTCCTCGGTGTTATGGTTATTAAGGGAGCTAAGAGGACTTTCAATGTTTCTTTTTATCCCTGATGTACCCTCTTAGTTGCTAAGCTATTATCAGCCACATTTCCTTCTAAAATATAGTTAATTAGATTTCACTATTTTTCAACAAAGTGTTGAAAGAGTCTATGGGGATTAGTAGCACTAATTAGAATTTGAAAGGGCACTGATGTCTCTGCAAATATTATAGGATTATATTTACTTATTTTTCTTCGTAAACTGTTACAGGTGAGGTACTTCAGATATAATAGAAAAGGTAATAGTTTCACCTCATATAAACTCCAACTTGTGGGTCCTGGTCCCTGGAGTACTGGGCTGAGGATTCAGAGCTTTTGTCTAGACTCAGCAGATGAGAGTGATCAATCAGTAATAACTAGCCTAGATTGATATTTGAAAAGCTAAGATTCTTTTACTCCTTTAAAATTTAAAAAAAAAAAAAAAAATCACACTCCTTCCAAATGGCAGCAAAGACCTTGAGGACTGACTGTCATCTTGATTCAGTCGAATTCCAGTCCTAGTTCTGCCCAGAGAAGATCGAATTCTTCTAATCACCATGCTTATAAATTCAAGTTCTTATCAGAAAAGTTATAGAATTATGACTCTTAATACTACTTTTTTATAGTTTATGAGAAGCTCAAGGTAGTGATATAACTTTTCCCCCTTCTACAACAGCACAAATAGTAAATAACAGCCCTCTAGATATTGGAAATAATAAAAATTGACAGAATTTGTTCTACAAAATGTGAAGAATGCCACTAGGAATTTTTAATTAATGGTTTTACCAATTCTTCAGATATTTAGGACTAATAGAATAGATAATGGCAGTTTTTTGGAGTACAGATTATATGGAGAAAAAATATCTCGTATTTACCACACAGAATAGGAGGGAATGAAAGAAGGATAAATGTATAGAGAAGAAAGATTCCAGTAAATATAATTTGTGATAAATGTCAGAAGCATTGCAATCCTAATGATAAGGGCAATCACCTTCCTTGCATGCCAACCTAACAACACATGGTTTTCAAAGTCAAGATATGATTAAAAAGTTTTCCCTTGTTGTTATGTCTACCACTGAATTTATGAGAAGCAAGTGAATGTACACATTCAATTTCATTTAATTCTCCAAATCTGGATAGACACTTAAAATTGGACAGATAGAACTGGAGTTAAAGGATGACTATGGTCCTTGCCCCTGAGGTGCTCACAGCTCACCAGGAAAGGCTGACCTGATTTGTCTAAATCATAGCCTGAGTGAAGCTAGGCTGATAAGAGGACCCTGCCATCTCCCATGTTCTCAATCACTCCTAGCCATAATGATAGCCTGACACCGTCTACTGACTAGCACTATTCAAGTTCCTTTGACCTGGCACACCTTCCCTCTTTTCCTCTCCTCATTTGAACCCTATTCTTTTTCCAAAGCACCCAAATTCCATCCTATTTGTGAGGTCTTTTCTGACATTACTAAAGTTATTTGTTCAAACGTCAAAGACCAAGTTGAGACTTCAGAGGCCTCAGGTATTACAAAATATTTTGATATTTCTTCTATCTGTAGTTAAAAAATGCTAACCAATTTAAGTATGATAAAGTCCCACAAAGTCTTACTTTTCTTGTGATGACATTTTAATGCCTTTTAAGGACATGTCAAGGATGAAATCATCTCAAAAGCTTTCTATTAAAGAAAAAAAAAAGACAGAGAAGTCTCTATTTTTGGTACTCTTGCATTGAAACCCTAAACATGTACTTGATTTACTTTGAGGTAATCTAGCACTGTTCAGGTCTGTCTCTTACATTGGATCAAGAGCACTAACCTTGTTTCTTTAGTTCCCAGCCCAGCAAGTCGCACATAGTCGATGTTTAATAAGCGTTTGTTGAATGACTGAGTGAATAAATTATAGTTAATTAATGTCACTTTGCATATGCTATTTTTGATTATTAATTCAGTATCCAGAATAAAAGAGGTGTTAATAAATTATTGTTTGATGATGTTTATGGTAGTGATGATTCTTATTTCATAGTTTAGGTTTATCATTGGGAAGTTGCTATCCAATCAAGGACTCTATTTTTAATCCTCTTTCCCTTGCACCTTGGTTTGACTTTGTAATTATTTTTCATCGATGTGAGCGAAAATGATGTGTGTTACTTCTGGACCATGGCCTTAAAGAACCAGGGGTGCTTCTCCATGCTTTCTTCTTTCATTGGCTAAATGCAGAAGATTATGAGGCTTGAATGGCAGGACCAAAAGACAAAGAAGTCTGTCTGAAATCACCATCAGGAGTTCCCGAGTTGGACTATTATCTGAGCAAGAAATAAACTTCTGTTTGAGCCACCGACATTAAAGAGATTATTTGTTATAGTTATTGGGATTACTCTAATCCATAAAGAATTATAATTAATTACTTAATTTAGTGTCCCTATTTTCTCTTGTTGGTGGTCTTGCCATTGGTTAAGGGCACAGAGTTGAAACCCAAATCATGTGTAGGCTGGAGAGAGTTGCTCTAAAGACTGAAGTTCAGAGGGCTGTGCTTTGGTTTTAAGGGAAGCTGATAGAGAGAATGTGGGTTGATCAGTTCAAATTTATTTATCTACTTTGCGAAAAATATCTGAATCCTGGACTTCCTAATGAGAGTAGGACCCTCCATCCTAAAAGACAATTTTATACTTTACACACATGTATTCTGAAACCACTCCCTTTGTTTCTTAAGTTTGAAGATGTGGCCTTTTGAGGCCTAAATACATATATTTAGAATATACCAAATATAGAATATACAGTCTTAGAATATACTAGGGAAGCGAAGATTTACCTTAAAAATCAAAGCCACCGAAGCAAAGGCCATAGCAACTAAGATCCAATTACCTTCAGGAAATGGATCATATTAGAATTCTTACAACAATAGGAAGAATAAACTATGCTAAAAAGCCTAATTTAGAAAAAATTTTATAGTGCTTCCAAAAATAAATGTGAATATAGGCCAATATAAACTTGAATTTAATCGGGGGATGGATCAGGAAAAATATGTTAAGTGAAAGCCCGATAACTCTAGAATTATAGACATATTTAAATAACTATGCTATTATTATAATTCAAGATACAATTTTTTTTGAGTTTTACATATTGGTTATTTTTGAAAGCTAATTACTTAGTGAGATGGATAGGTTTATGCAATCAGAAATAGAAAAAATTGATTTAAAACATTTTCATACTATTGAAATGCATTTCTTTCATGATTATTAAGCTTTCACTATACTCTGGTTACATTTTCATGAGCAAATGAAGTCATTCAGAACTACATGAATTTAATAATAAATACAATTGTAAAACTAACCAAACTTATTGAAAAACAAAATTAAGATGGGTGGGCTGAAAGGATGCTCTGGTTCTAGGAGGGTTAGTGGGAACAACTTTTATTGATTTTTAAAAACAATTCTTAGATATTTAAATTGGACCCCTGAACAATAACCATCACAACAAATGTTGAAATAAAAAAAGAAGTAACATTTCAAGGGGTATCCAGGAAATTGTCCATAGGAAGTAGAAGACAGATGAGATAAATGTCATTATCTGAAGTAATTACCAGCTTATTCTAAACTAAAATGATTTTTTTCATGATTTTATGAGGTCTCGAAGTTACTTAACATTTTTCATTTTTTTACGTGATCAGGAAGCATCACAGCAGAAACAAAAAGTCCCCTGTTCCCATAGATACACTAACAATGTTCAGAATTGGTAGGACTTTAGGGTCTTAATTCCCATTCCAACCCGCATCTCAAACTCTAATGTCACAGAATCTCTTACTATAATTGCAATTGGAGAGTTTATTGGTGGGAGAATAGTTTAAGAGATCAGTCTATACTAGAGGTTAGATGCTAAACTCTAAATTATCATAGTGTAATTCTTAAAAAGAACTTTAGAAATACAGTACATTAAATCGTTCAAGCTGGTCATTTAAAAACCCAAATAAATTAGGGGAGAAAACATCCTCTAATTACATTAGACGATAAGACTCTTTCTTGATGGTGACGTACAGTCCAATTTATTCATACTCTGCAATTTGAGCCTGTTAATAGTAAAAAGTAAGGTAAATAGTACATGAATTAGTACATATTAATTATGTGTATATATTTAGTGGAAAATAAACTAATAAGCAGTTTCATATTGGGATATATGTTGAATGAAGACTGATGAAAAATACAAATAAGAGAATAATGTAGCATCTGCCCCTAAGTCTGATAATCACCAGAACAAAATATTAGTGTTTTTGGCACAACTGGTAACTTTATAAACTGAAGATGTTTTACCCTGTTATTCACTATAGTCAGTATTTACTGAATAAAAGAAATGTACCGAAGTCAAATTGAGACAAATTTTAAATATGCTCATGTGAGGTGAAGTACAATTAAAATCTTTTTTCTATTCTTTTTTTGTTCCCTTCATCCCTTGTCTCAGAAAAACATGGTTTGAATGATATGTATAGCAAAAAATGAGAAAAAGAGACTCTGGTTAAGGCATGAAAGCATTTCTAGAAGAGTGTTCAAGAGTTTTAAACTTTCGGCTTTCACCAAACTTGTCTGAGTGGAAGGATTCCCGTGTAGTATAGAATGAATACGATGTGGACTGCTGTCAGAGTAGTACGACTCAAGACCTGTTTGCCATTTGCCAGTTCTTTGACTTTGAGAAAGATACTAAGCCTACCTGGTCCTCAGTTTTCCTCATTTGGTTGTTGGAGACATTGTGGGTAGGATGGACTAGACCACTCATTGTCTTCCTTGCAGTTTCCCATGGAGGCATGAGAGATATCTGCTTTACTGCTCAGAAGGGAGCAGCATCATATTCAGTAACAATTTTCTATCCACTGATAAAACTGTGAGAGATTAATAAAACTGGGGAAAGCCTGACATTCACAACGACTTCATCTCGCTCAGCTCATAGACCTGTCTGAGCTCATGTGAGGCTATAGCTCGCACATTCAGGCTGTCAGTTAAAAGATCCCCAGACCCCACAAATATGTCCTAGCCAGATCTCAATTCTCTCTGTTCTAGCTTTACAGCATAACAATGGGTGGAAAAGTCAGGATGGTCATTCCTTGATTTTCTTCAATTCAGGAGACAGAGACAAAAAGCACCATTTTTCTATCAGGTGGAAATTAAATTTGCCAATCAACTTTAATAAGACAGATGCCTTGATTCTATATAGAAATGTGATTGTTGTGAGGAGTAAATGAGTTAACAGATGTAGAAGTATGTAGATAGTACTTGGCACATAAATAAATGTTACTTAGGTGCTAGCTATTATTATTATTACAATGATTATTGCCATTATTATTACTTTCAATTGGTTAGACTGCAAAAGGTTGCAATTAGTATTCCCTAACTTCCAAAATGATTGAGTAATATTATCTGAATCAGAAGATTGTCCTGAGCATTAATTTACACAATATATATAAATGTGCTTTATAGTTCATATAGTTCATATAATATTGATGATGATATAGTATTTGGGTCTTTATGTGGTTCCATGGAGTGCTATTCCTTGCTAAGTTCTCTTGTCTCTCCTGAATTTTCCAGGATCATTTCAATCTCTTGGTTAAATAACACAGTTAAGCATTACAGCTGAATTAGTATTTTGTTGATTTCCCTGCATGAATAATTCATGGTAAAGATATTTCACAAACAGTCCATCTCTTAACTCTCTATTGAAACAAAGCTGTCGTAGTTCTGGGCTTATGCCTGTTGTGTTATTTTAAAAGATTTTAGAACATTCATGTAAGAATCCAAGATTGTGAATGGAATTTGGACAGATGTTAATAGTGTGTTTTAGTGTTAACTCAAACCTGGATTGAACTTTGCTTTCAATATTTGCTAGTTCTCTATCTAAAACAAAGTACATTCAGTGAATGGCCAGGGTCATTTCTTGTTCTTAGTATTGCCTTATAGTCCTCACTAACCTTGTCCTAATGTATTAATTCAACAGTTATTTAGTGAGCACCTACCTTGTGCCAGTTACTGTTCTACTTGCTGGGGAGATCAAAAACTTTGCCTTCCACAAGTTTATATCTCGTTCCTAACAAAATTTGTTTAAAATAAAATATTAATTTTGGTTTTACTAGAGACATACTTAAAAGTTCATTTTATATAATTCCTAGGACACCATAAATGATAGGAAATGTTTTAAATAAATACATACATACATACACACATACCCCTCTATTCTTTATATGGACGTACTTCTCAAAACTTTAGTATTTATTAAGTTATTAATTTATTTGAACAGATTAACATATTTATTGTTACAGTTCACCCTTGAATAACATGGGTTTGAACTGCATGGGTCCACTTATACGTGGATTTCTTTTCAATAAATACTGTAGATGTATTTTCTCTTCCTTATGGTTTTCTTAATAACAATTTCTTTTCTCTAGCTTACTTTATTGTAAGAATACAGGATATAATACATATAACACAAAACATGTGTTAACTGACTTTGTGTTATCTATAGGCTTTCAGTCAACAGTAAGCTATTAGTAGTTAAGTTTTTGGGGAGTCAAAAGCTATGCACAGATTTTAGATTGTGCAGGGGGTTGGTGACCCCAATCTTTGTGTTGTTCAATGGTCAACTATAATCTCCTATTATGACAAAAAACAAATAATTGTTTTCAATATAGATAATACCACTGATGTGTTTGATTTGAAAGTTTAAGAGCTTTATATGTTCCTCAGTATCAATCACTAAAACCTCCTTATCCAAGAACTCGAGGAATATATATCTTGAAAGTGTGACCAGAAGAACCTAGTAAGAGTGATATGTATATTCCTAACTTAGCAACTCTTAAATCAACACTTTTTGGAAATTAATTATGTCCTAGGAAAGAATTTTCTTTCCAGATTTTGCTAAATTCAATTGAAGCATCAAAGAGTTACAAGTTAAGTTAAATCTGAAAATAGTTCTCTGTGTTACAGATTGTAAATGGGTCAAGTTGAGGAAAGATGAAAGGGAAGATATTCTTACTAATAGCTTAAGATGATCAAACCCAGCTTATTTATTAAAAAAAATGAATTTCTATAATTTCTTTTTCATATTAAAAATGTTTCTGAATTTGCAATGCATTCTGCCATCCTTATTTAAGCTTCTCTTACATGGCGATTCTCTCTCTCTTTCTCTCTCTCTCTCTCTGTTTTTTAAATCACTTAACACAGACTTCACACTAAAAGGTTTAGGGTGTGAAAATTGCATGGTAAGTAGAATATAATTAAATTATGTGGCCTGATAATGAATCAGTAATATGTTATATTCCATGTAGATTTGACTGGTTTTCATTCAAATCACCTAATTTCATTCTATTATTTTTAGAACGTTCATATTTCATAATCTTTCTTTGTTTCACTTAGTTTCTCAGGAAAGCTAGTACAAGATCTTTTAAATTCTGCATAGTCAGATTCCAGACTAGTCTTTAGAACCTTAAAAACTGGAAGACGAACAGGTAAACTGAAGACACAAGTTAGGTCCACCAGTCCAACAGCGTGCAGTGCATATCGTGCTGCTCATTCCAGACCTCTCTTTCAGGGCTGACCAATCCTTGGGTCTTCCCCCGCTTAGTCCTTCTTTCCTCACTTCCTTTCAGGTATATTACCTGAGAGGACTGCCCAGCCAAACTTCTGCACACTGTTCTCTATTTTGAGACTCAATCAAAGACAGAAAAAGAGATGTCTAGGGCAGTGCCTCTCTTCTTTACTTCTCAAAGACTAGTAAAGGTGTAAAATTTTGTAAAGCACATTTATAAGGTTGATGTTTTCTAGAAAGAACTCAAGTAAGGAATGTTATTTGGATAGTTGGATAATTATAGTGGAAGGAGAGAGGAAGTACTTATGGGGAAAATGTCTAAAATTAAAAAGAGAGAAAAAAGAGGGCTTTTAATGCCTTGTTGAGGTGTCAATCGCCTGTTACAGAGCTTGAGAATGCTGACATTTGAGGCCAAGCCTATCTAGTTCTCATTCCTGACAGAGTGGTGAATATTGGTAGAGGGATATGTGGAGGGGCTCAGGGCGCAGAGGCATCGTTCAAGGGCAAAAAACAAAGTTAGGTGGAAAGCTTCATTTTCTATGAAAAACAAATGAAGTATTTGAGACCTAGTGGTTGTGTCTGACCAGTGTTGTTGGAGATACTAGGGTAACAAGAATGAAGGCATTAGCTTTAGAATCTTAGGTGCAAATCCTGGCTCCCTCACTTACTAGCTGTATTGTCTTCGGTTAGTTACTTAATTTCTCTGAGACCACTAAATTTGACTTACCATCAAAAAAACAGTTGTGAGAATTTAAAAATAGATGTAATACACTTAATACAGCGTGTAGTAGGTATTAAATACATACATTTATATGATGCAGGAATATGTACAAGTACCCATGTGACAGCCTGCATGGAATATTTCAGCCTCAGCTGTGGTCAAATAGCTCTTTCCTCTGTTCTAGGACACTGAAGACCATATTAAGGATGTTAAGGAGAGTTTCCTTAATGGAATTAAATTACAAAGTACAGGGCATAAATTATGCTCTTCATTCCTCATAGTTTTGTGGAGTCATTATTTAATCATGTAAATATTTACCTTTGAAATGGTAAACATTATTTATGTAATTCAGGGAAATGCCAAGGTTCATAGGAGGCTATAGCTGGTAGACTCAAAAAGTCACTGAAGACTTGCTGCATTTTAAAATCATCTGTCGGTTTCTTTATCTAAATTCTAATTTAAAGGTAGAGTATTTAGCATTCTCTACATTGCCTAAAAAAATCTCTTTCAAACTAAAGCAACCACTAAGCAGCAAAATTGACAGTTGCTGTTGGGCATGATAATTAGGGACATGCATGAGAACCATTGAATTTGAAAGCTGGAAGTGACATCAGAGCCTCTTTTGCCTTAACCCCTTTTATGCAAATAAAAGAGAAGCTTCAGGGGTGAAGACACTTGCCAGAGTCCTATAGTTTGTTAATGAAAAGACATATCATAACCAGGGTCTCCAGAACTAAAGCCTAGAACGCTTTCTGTTGCAACACACGACCTGTACAAGCAGTTCCTGTATAGATGATCTGACATCTTCAGACATGATGAGCTAGTGTGGTATTTCAGATCATCTATACACACAGAATCTCTATTGATCAGTTAAGTAAATTATATACACACATCTACCTTCACTTCCAGACACAATTTATGCTCATAGCAACTCAAAAGAGAAGTGTGAATCTAATGTGAATTAGATTCACATTAGGGAGATGGAATCAAAGCAAATTATCTCAAGTTTACACAAACACTTTACTCTTTGACTCTAATAAAGTCCTGCAAGGATTATGGAACTAGAAGAGTATTTTTGTCTGAGGGAAACAGGATTTACTGTCAGAAAGTTAATGATTATGAAATATGCATTTATTTATACCCCAAAAGTTGTCACCATGAAATGATGACTAAAAACGAACATTGGCAAAGTGGAAAAGATTCTAAAACATACATCTTAGCCCAAAATGTGTATCAAAGCTGTTGTGAAACCAAATATCTCCATTTCTTAATGAGAGTCCCTCCCGTGCTGCTATCTGGCAGTGTCTGTGTTGGGTGGTGTATTTTTGCCCAGCCAGGCCCTTCTCCACCCT
>NW_011888914.1:5280042-5282575 GCF_000151845.1 Pteropus vampyrus
AACAGTCCATCTCTTAACTCTCTATTGAAACAAAGCTGTCGTAGTTCTGGGCTTATGCCTGTTGTGTTATTTTAAAAGATTTTAGAACATTCATGTAAGAATCCAAGATTGTGAATGGAATTTGGACAGATGTTAATAGTGTGTTTTAGTGTTAACTCAAACCTGGATTGAACTTTGCTTTCAATATTTGCTAGTTCTCTATCTAAAACAAAGTACATTCAGTGAATGGCCAGGGTCATTTCTTGTTCTTAGTATTGCCTTATAGTCCTCACTAACCTTGTCCTAATGTATTAATTCAACAGTTATTTAGTGAGCACGTACCTTGTGCCAGTTACTGTTCTACTTGCTGGGGAGATAACGCAAATAAAACAGATCAAAAACTTTGCCTTCCACAAGTTTATATCTCGTTCCTAACAAAATTTGTTTAAAATAAAATATTAATTTTGGTTTTACTAGAGACATACTTAAAAGTTCATTTTATATAATTCCTAGGACACCATAAATGATAGGAAATGTTTTAAATAAATACATACATACACACATACCCCTCTATTATTTATATGGACGTACTTCTCAAAACTTTAGTATTTATTAAGTTATTAATTTATTTGAACAGATTAACCTAGCAGCATTATTTGTATATTTATTGTTACAGTTCACCCTTGAATAACATGGGTTTGAACTGCATGGGTCCACTTATACGTGGATTTCTTTTCAATAAATACTGTAGATGTATTTTCTCTTCCTTATGGTTTTCTTAATAACAATTTCTTTTCTCTAGCTTACTTTATTGTAAGAATACAGGATATAATACATATAACACAAAACATGTGTTAACTGACTTTGTGTTATCTATAGGCTTTCAGTCAACAGTAAGCTATTAGTAGTTAAGTTTTTGGGGAGTCAAAAGCTATGCACAGATTTTAGATTGTGCAGGGGGTTGGTGACCCCAATCTTTGTGTTGTTCAATGGTCAACTGTAATCTCCTATTATGACAAAAACAAATAATTGTTTTCAATATAGATAATACCACTGATGTGTTTGATTTGAAAGTTTAAGAGCTTTATATGTTCCTCAGTATCAATCACTAAAACCTCCTTATCCAAGAACTCGAGGAATATATATCTTGAAAGTGTGACCAGAAGAACCTAGTAAGAATGATATGTATATTCTTAACTTAGCAACTCTTAAATCAACACTTTTTGGAAATTAATTATGTCCTAGGAAAGAATTTTCTTTCTAGATTTTGCTAAATTCAATTGAAGCATCAAAGAGTTACAAGTTAAGTTAAATCTGAAAATAGTTCTCTGTGTTACAGATTGTAAATGGGTCAAGTTGAAGAAAGATGAAAGGGAAGATATTCTTACTAATAGCTTAAGATGATCAAACCCAGCTTATTTATTAAAAAAAATGAATTTCTATAATTTCTTTTTCATATTAAAAATGTTTCTGAATTTGCAATGCATTCTGCCATCCTTATTTAAGCTTCTCTTACATGGCGATTCTCTCTCTCTTTCTCTCTCTCTCTCTCTGTTTTTTAAATCACTTAACACAGACTTCACACTAAAAGGTTTAGGGTGTGAAAATTGCATGGTAAGTAGAATATAATTAAATTATGTGGCCTGATAATGAATCAGTAATATGTTATATTCCATGTAGATTTGACTGGTTTTCATTCAAATCACCTAATTTCATTCTATTATTTTTAGAATGTTCATATTTCATAATCTTTCTTTGTTTCACTTAGTTTCTCAGGAAAGCTAGTACAAGATCTTTTAAATTCTGCATAGTCAGATTCCAGACTAGCCTTTAGAACCTTAAAAACTGGAAGACGAACAGGTAAACTGAAGACACAAGTTAGGTCCACCAGTCCAACAGCGTGCAGTGCATATCGTGCTGCTCATTCCAGACCTCTCTTTCAGGGCTGACCAATCCTTGGGTCTTCCCCCGCTTAGTCCTTCTTTCCTCACTTCCTTTCAGGTATATTACCTGAGAGGACTGCCCAGCCAAACTTCTGCACACTGTTCTCTATTTTGAGACTCAATCAAAGACAGAAAAAGAGATGTCTAGGGCAGTGCCTCTCTTCTTTACTTCTCAAAGACTAGTAAAGGTGTAAAATTTTGTAAAGCACATTTATAAGGTTGATGTTTTCTAGAAAGAACTCAAGTAAGGAATGTTATTTGGATAGTTGGATAATTATAGTGGAAGGAGAGAGGAAGTACTTATGGGGAAAATGTCTAAAATTAAGAAGAGAGAAAAAAGACGGCTTTTAATGCCTTGTTGAGGTGTCAATCGCCTGTTACAGAGCTTGAGAATGCTGACATTTGAGGCCAAACCTATCTAGTTCTCATTCCTGACAGAGTGGTGAATATTGGTAGAGGGATATGTGGAGGGGCTCAGGGCGCAGAGGCATCGTTCAAGGGCAAAAAACAAAGTTAGGTGGAAAGCTTCATTTTCTATGAAAAACAAATGAAGTATTTGAGACCTAGTGGTTGTGTCTGACCAGTGTTGTTGGAGATACTAGGGTAACAAG
>NW_011888914.1:5283865-5294962 GCF_000151845.1 Pteropus vampyrus
TTATTTATACCCGAAAAGTTGTCACCATGAAATGATGACTAAAAACGAACATTGGCAAAGTGGAAAAGATTCTAAAACATACATCTTAGCCCAAAATGTGTATCAAAGCTGTTGTGAAACCAAATATCTCCATTTCTTAATGAGAGTCCCTCCCGTGCTGCTATCTGGCAGTGTCTGTGTTGGGTGGTGTATGTTTGCCCAGCCAGGCCCTTCTCCACCCTTGACCCTATTTGGGCCTCAGGGACTGAGCTCTTCAGACAGGATAATCCAGTCCCCTTTCCTCAGTTTTTGTGTGGATTTGGTCAGTGAGAGGCTGGGCAGTCAGAGGATGTTGAGAAAGCGAAGTTGAGGCATTTTTGCTCCTGGCTCCTTTCTCGTTGGAGTACAGTTTTGCGGTTTCTGCATCCCTCTTCCTAAGGCCAGGGCTCCTGTCAAGTGCCCTGGTCCTGTAGCTATGACTCTCACAAGGCTAGCTTCTGAGAAAACTTCCTCCTTTTGTCTCTTCGGGCTTAAGAGAGGTAATGACTTTTACTGTTGTCGGTCCTAGGCTCCGTCACCATGCCTGCAGCTTCCCTCAATCTTATCTATTCTTTTATAAACATTTCTTTCATTAAGTTCTCTTCAATTACCCTTTTTGATTGTGTCTTAAGATTCCTGCCAGGACTTTAACTGATATAAGCATGCACCTAATTTGTACATGCACTGCAATGTATTGTCATTAAATATCTTAAAGGCTCCAGTGGCTTCTTATATGCTTGTGTTTCCACTATACTGTAACAGACTCCAATACATATGAGACCATTTTGCCATATCCAGGAGTCAGTGTCCTTATATCTGTTCTCCTTTATAACTGTCCATGTCAAAACTCTTTAAATACCTCTTATTTTATTCCTTCTATCCCCTTTCTCTTTTCATGGTAATTTATCTGACCACCTACAGTTATTACTAAGTCTCCAGCAATAGTTTTAACTTTTTGAGTGCTGACTCCTTTGTGGATCAGATGAAAATATAATTTTTCTCCCCCCAAAAGTAGATAAAACATATACATCACAAATTTGTATATGATTTATTTTACTAAATTGGAAGTTGATTTTGACCACAGAAAAATTTATTCATGGAAAAAAAATCATGTAAAATCTAATGGTGACTTTCTGGAAATAATTGAAATGAATGTAATTTGTGCAAAAAAATAACCTCTCCGAAAATAAAGTAAACATTAACTCGCCCAAGTTAAGGCATCTGATGTTAAACTTGAATAAGAGGTTGACATAGCAACATGAAAATTATCTTGAGCACTAAATTGATTTTGATATTTTTATTTTGATGGCAGCTGGTGCTAAAAACTGTGACTCAAAGGTAGATTGTTGTCAAAGAGCATCAGCATTTTCCAAGATTCTTTTTTGTTGAGTTTATGGAGCATCATTTCCTTTGTCCTCAAATCAATAAGTTTACCTTTGCAAAGCCAGCATTATTGTTTCTCTCTATGCCAGAACAGAAAAGATTATGGCCCGTATTTATTTGAAAGTTGTATAAACAGAAGGAATCTGCAAAAGAGTTCTCTAATATTCTCAGTTATTTTCACTTTTTTTTTTTTTTTTAGTAGGGAAACCATGAAATCCTTGTAACTCCTGACCCACACTTGTAAAAGCACTTTCTCTAGCACTGCAAAGCTGGCTTGCATGTCTGCCTGCAATTTTGGCTTTCCGACTGGAGCTTGCACATGGTTTGATCAACTAGGATTCTTCTGGCTACAAATACAAAAGCCCAACTTAATGAGGATTTATACAGTAAAAAAGTTTGTTATCTCACATAACAGTGAGTCCAGAAGTACAGTCATGTTTGGTCACGTTGGTGACTCAGTAATTCAATGATATCACCATGTATCCAAATTCTTCCCATATTTTTGCTCTGCCTTCCTCAGTGTGACAGCATTGAATTCAGACTGGCTTGTCTTATGGTTGCAAGGTAATGTACTAGCACTATCTGATCCAATATATATTCTTGTTCATTTCCTAAAAGAGAGAGAAACCTTTTCCCCAACTATGACAGGAGCCAGATCAATGCCACGTGGTGACTGCCGGGACAACATGACAAAGAGGTCTGTTCTTCCTCAGTCATTTGGGGAAGAATAACCAAACAAAATCAGGGTTTTATTCGGAAAGAATACCTAAGATATTTTTTATCTTAGCTAAAAATATCTGCAAATTAAATAAAACTATGAATTAACTGCCCATGAAGTTATTCTGAGAATGAGTATTCTTTCTCTCGAAAACATTTGCCTTAAGTTCTACTGTGTTTCAACATTACTTTTTGGAAATCTAGCAGTCGCAGGTGTAATAGAGAAGAATTTCATATTCTGTTACACCTTTTTAAACCAAAACTGTTAAAAATGCAGTGGTTTAATAACCTGGCTTTTACAAGACAACACTAGACAAGACATCTGTCTGGATGGTTGGTAAGGAATTGAGTCTGAAACACTGACATCCTGAGTTACAGGATAGGTGTTTTCTTTCTTATCAAAGCAGCAAAATTAGAAGTGATTTTCAGAGTTGCAGGTGTTCCATTTATACGTATAAGTATTTTTCCTCATTAAAATTTTAGTCAACCAAGAACCTTCTCGTCATTTTGCAGATATTTTTGTCTGTGTGGTTTTCAAAGTGATCCGCAAATAGGGATTATTTAAAGTAAGCACATACGTAGACAAAATCCAGAAGTTGGCTATACTAAGCTTCTAGATGTAAGTTTCATTCAGTTGTGTATTAAAGGAAGTGTATAAACTAACAGTTCTTCTCATTACTTACTTAGACATGTCAGTGATCTTGGAGTGGATGGTGGTTTTACATTTCGACAGTAGCACTGCTTTGGGGCTCTTTATAGAGTTGGAGCCCCTTTCCATGGAATTTAGTGGCCAAGTCAGACTCTCCTGAATGCCCCTCGACCAGTCCCTTTTCACATTCCTCCCTTTTAGCCTCCTTCTCCTAAGCCTCCTCTTTGCGTCTCTGTCTTTGCTACCTTCCTCGTTCCCACCTTTTCACTTTCTTATTTCCTCATCTCTCTTTTTCCCGTCTTCTATATCTACCTTGTATTCCCTTTGGTGTTGCCATCATTCTTGTTGCATCAGAAGAATCTTTCCAGCAACAGAATGTAATAGGCAGTGTTTTCCATCTAAAATGTTAATCGGTTGATTCTCTTCTGCCAAATTTTGATCCAGAAAGAAAAAAGTGAGAGTGAAAGAAATCGTCATGGTGAAGGAGTGTGAATGAGTCCATGTGTGTGATATTTAATAATGAAAAACTTATTCATTTTCTCTTTAAAACAATAATTATATTGATGACTGCTCTGGTGGGTAGAAAAGAAGGAATCCCTCTTTCTTGAGAATGTTTCAAGTATTCTAATAAAGCCAGTGTTTGGCCAAAGATTTTAAAGTATTAGAGTGTCCCTAGATTCAAAATTCTGTATCTCTTTTCTTTTAATTAAAAATTTTTGTCATTTGTGAACAGAATGAGGAGGATGTCCCCATATAGGGCAGCCCTGTGGAGGGAGGAGGGTACACGTTTAAGATGGCATGGAATGGGGTATCAGAGCCTAAGCAGGATGAAGAGGGCAGCCACATGGGGCCAGCAGCCTTGCATGGGGGTGTCAGGTTGAGGAGTGTACACATATGGAGAGGGAGTTAAGAAGGGTGACTTGGCATGGAATTTCAGTGACTGAACAGGGTGGGGAGGACATCCACGCATGGTTGTGGTCTGAGTAGAGTGAGAAGGATGTCTATGTAGTGAAGCTGGTAGTTGTCTTTTTTTTTAATTTAATTTCCCCCCTTTCCCACACACACTTCCTCCCCTGACCTGCAGATATTGCCATCTCTCCTTAAGAACTGGATCTCTGAATGTGGGGTGTCTCCTCCCATGTGATTGCAGCACACACTCGGGGCCTGGCACATCTGGGGGGCCTAACACACCCAGGGGCTGGCGCGCCCCAGTATGGGCTGTGGCTCCGCTGGAGCTCGAACCCAGGGCATTCTGCATGTAAAGCAGACATGCTAACCACTACTCTATGGAACCACCCCAGAAGCTGGTAGTTTTAAACATAAAAGCCTGGTTACATGTAGGGGAAATGTTTAAATAAGTAACCATAGTAAGGTTACCGGGAGCTAGGTTTCTCACTATCGGAAAAAGCAATTGCAAATACGGAAAGGGAGATAGCTGGCCTAAGCTCAGTGGAATCGTAAAACAATTGTTTCACTATGAAGGTAGATGTCTAATAACTATAGATGTAAATGTGTGTGGATTTATATATATGTGCACATGTATTCTCAAGATGACTAACCTCTGTCCACTGAGTAGTCCTAAAAGCAGTGACAACCCAAAGCAATAAAAACTCTTAGGGCTCAGACTTTGGCTTCCGAATCCCATTCTTATGGGAACCAGGAGTCCCTATAGAAATGGATGATTCCAGGTCTGGGGCAAGGAAAATACAAATAAGCTTGATACATTTTATACCACGAAACAAGGAAATGCTCAAAGAATGATGAGGAAATGTCAGAGGACACAGGAACCACTTTGAAGAGTCTCCCACTGGTCAAATCTGTGTCAATTTGAGCTTTAAAATAAGTAATGATAGTAAAGGATTTTAGTTCACAGAATAAAATGGCAAGTCTATGCTGATAAAAAATGAATCAATAAAATTTTCAAGAACATCCCTGCAAAATATTATTAACTACATAAGGGGAAAAGGTAACTTCAGAGTTGAGAAGACTATCAGAAATCACTTTAATCCAGTGATCAAAGTGAATATAACTTATAATAGAACAAACTGCATTCATATACCACTTACTAGAAACACAGCATAGCTTCTGTGATATTTTTACTAAAGATGGATATCTTGGACTTAGTCGTGAGAAAACACCAAACAAATCGATGTATATTCCACTGGTCTGTAATTTTTTAAAGTGTCAAGGTCCTGAGAGTTAAGACTGAGACACTGTTCCAGATTGAATGAGATTAAGGAGACATAATTAAATGCAACACTTGATTCTGAGGAAGATCCTTTTGCTGTAAAGAACATTACTGGAGTGAGGAATAGATGGCATTAATGTTTCAATACTAATTTTCTGATTTTGGTGGTTATACTGTGGTTATGTAGAGAATGTCTTTTTTGTAGGAAATACATACTAAAGTATTTGGTGGTGGTAGGGCATTAGCTTGGCAAATTACTCTCAAATGGTTTAAGAAAAAAGTTCTTTGTACTGCACGTGCAACTTTTCTGTTAACCTAATTTTTTTTCAAGATAAAAAGTATATATACGAAAAAGGCAAAAAATGAAAATCAAAGGAAGTGAAACTATTTCCAGATGTAGGTATAAGGAGGGTGAGTTTTTATAGAGAAGTAGGAATTTGAATGGAAGCTTGAAAAATGTGAAGATCTGGCTGAGTAAAGAGGAAGGGAAGATCATTCTAGGCAGAGGACACATGTGGGCTATGTGAACATGTTGCTTCTCCTACTCAGACGCACACGCACATGCACGCACACACACACTGCCTTGGTTCAGGCTTGTCATTCCCTCCCCCAGACTATTGCAACAGAGTCTTAACGGGTCTTCCTGCCTCTGAACAAAAAGCATAGAACTCACAATGAGTTTTGAGCCAAGAATTTAAGAGACTGGAAAGAGGAAGATAGTATTTTTCTCTAGGAAAGTAAATGCTCCTTCTGAATAGCAAGCAGATATCCAACCTTGCTAAAGAATGCCTGTGTCCTAGACCACGCTGTGAAGTACAGCTATGATAAGGAACTGGCTGATTAGAAACAGCAGCTGTAAAACAAGCTCCAGTCTTGGAAGCTCTTTTTAGAAAGCACCCTCTAAAGAGGGCTGTTTACTTAATCTATCTGCTGTGGAAACCAAGATCTAGTCATTGAAATAAAACTCGTTCTTATAAAAGCTATACATGTTTATTACAGAAACTTGAGATGGTACAATAGGTTGAAAACGAGAAGTGAAAATTACCCATAATCCTACAACACTGATAATCACTGTCAAATTTCTTCCACTTCCCACTGCCTGTCCCCTACATTCTATACATACTCATATAGATATCTGGGATAACCCTCTGCTTTTATGTGTGTTTTAAATTTCATAATAATTATAAGCATCTTGTCTGGATATGAAATAATCTTTGAAACATGATTTTTAGAATTAAAGTTATGCCATTATTGTTAGCAACTCAGATTTTTTCCTTATAATAAATAATGCTGCAATGACATATCTTTTTGTGTTTTTAATTATTTTAAGATAACACTTCAAAGTATAATTGAATCAAATGCTAAATATTTTAGAAATTTTTATACAAATTGGAAATTGCCTTCCAGAAATAATATATCAATGTAGACAACCACCAGCCCCCATGAAAAAGGTACCAGAGCCTTATAAAATTTGGTTATTTCACCTAGTTTAGGTAATTTTTTTTTCTAAGAATGTCCAAAGTATATCTTAAAATATTCTGCTTGGCCTTTAAACCCTGCATAGCAGAGACTATGAAAGGTGGAAAAATGCATAAAGAATTTTTAACACATTTCACTAACAGTTTAAACAGCATTATCATGAACAGAATGAATAATGTTTTAGCGATTACTTGCACTATTTTAAGAAGATGGTAATTGAAACATGAGATTATTCTAGTGGTATAAAATTTTACAGTTAATGAAATTTCCACTATCTAAAGTAGGTAAGATTGTTTTAAATTATTCCAAAATAAAAAGTTATAATACTATGCTAAAATCAATTTCTTATCCTCTGCTGACATCAACCACTCTGCTTTGTGGATTATCTGCTTTGAGGATTACATGAAGTAAACTTTAACAACATTTTAAAATGGTTTCTGTTCCTGTCCAGCACAATGATTATCTTCTTTATCACCCAATCAATATATGCTCAGACAATCCAAACTCATTTTGGTGCCACTATAGGCAAAATGCAATTAGGAAGGAAATTTTACTGCTGAACACATTATAAAACAAGGTCCCCAAGCACATATAAATGACTCTGGATTATCCACTACTTTGCATTCTCTCATTAGCAGACACAATTGAAAGCTGAATAAAAATATAATTTTATATGCAAAAATCAGAGTAATCTCTCATAGCCATGATGCCTTCTTTTCAGAGTTTAGAGAGTTCTATGTGGTTTTTTTATAACCCATAAAGATTCTGAGGAGCAGTTGAAAAAGGATGAAATAATCAGTTTTAAGAATAAGTTATTTGTTATGTGTAGTTATTATTGTTATTATCATTATTTGTGTGTGTGTGTTTTTTCCAATAAACTTGTATTTACAAAAACAGGCAGCAGGCAAGATTTGAATTGTGGACTGTACTTTGCCACTCACTACCCTCCATGACCCTCAGGAGATGATCTGCCTGTCCTAGGGGACTATTGCCCAGTCTGCTCTTCTGTGAGATAGAAGCCATTCCAGGGCCTGGTGCTGTGCTGAGGTGGAACAGAGCACTGTTTTGGGGAGTTTCTGACCAAGTGGTGGGTGCAGGAACCAGAATATGAGGGCTGGGCTAGAATAGTCTGAGCCTTCCTCCTAAGAAGCACCAAATGTTTTATTCCAGCTTGGTGCTGGGAGTACAATAGCATTTAGATAAAGTTTCTGCCCCTAAGTAGCTTAACCTTTAGGAGTAGTTAAGAAGTCGCTGTTAGGAGTAACAGAAAATCCAACTTAAAATGATTTGCAAAAAAATAGGGAATTTATTAGCTCAATAATATTAAACAGTCCAGGAATAAGACTAGTTTCAGATTTGACACAAGGCTTCAAGTAATGTTCTCTTACTCTCCATTTCTTGGTCCCACTTCTTCATATTTGGTCCATTCTGCAGCCTGTGTTGTAAGATGACTGCTGGTGTGAATTTATGTTCAGGCTCCCAAGCTTAAGTTTCACTGGGTCCCATTAGCTGTCCTAGGGCTTACACCCATCTCTGATCTAATGTAGTGCTTGGTGAATGATTGGTACTAAGTGGCTTTCCTCTAGATCTTGTATAGGACCTTTGAGTGGAGTCAACGGCACCAGAATCACGGGAGCTTATTGTAAGATAAGGAGCAATTCCCCAGAGAGAAATTTAATTACCAGGAGAAAGAGAAATATAAGCTGGGAAGTGGAGCAAAATGTCCACAATAGAGGTAGAAGCATTAACAGGCTAGACTATTAGACTATAATGTACAGAATCCTGCAGAGACACATAAGAAGAGTTCCTGACTCAATCTCGGCCAGGTCAGGGAAGTACACCTGAGAAAACAATGCTTAGGCTGAAACTGAAAGACAAGTAAGGGGAAACCCATCCTGGTGCTGGAGAAGTAGGCAGAGTCCAGATCAGACAGGTCCCAAAGTTTATGTGGTGGAGTTTGGACTTTATCATGAGGGCGGTTGGAACAGGTCTCTTCCCATCACCTTCTGCATCGTTAAAACACTTGTTTTGAAATCTTCCCTACTTTTCCTCTCATATTTTCCTTAACATTTTGCTGTTTCTGTTTGCTGTCCTAATTCCAGCTGGGTACTCTGCCTTATTCTTTCATATTAGTTTTCCTGTGTTCCTTGCCACACACATCTATTTGAATTTTGTAGGCCATACTTAACATCAGCTCTGGTGAATGAACCCAGAAGAATTTCTAGATTCTTAAACTGCATAATGGCACTTCTCTCTATAAGGGAACTTAGTATATGACAGAGGTGGCATTTCAAATAGTGGAGGAAAGGTGAATAATTCATGAATGCAGTAGGGACCACTTAGTAGTCATCAAGAAATAAACCAAAGTTAGATCCTTACCTCACACCAAATAAATAGCAAATGGATTAATAATTCACAAACAAAAATCATAGTACTAGATGAAAATGAGAGAATTTCTTTTAGAAATAATCTTATATTAATGAACACTTTTATAACTATGAAACAAAACCTAAGGTTGATTAATTCACTAATTTATTAAAACCAAACAATTCTATAAGTCAAAAAATATTTAAAAAGCCAAAAGATAAATGACACATTAGGAAAAATACATGCAATTCAGATTATCTACTAAAGACTAATTTCATTAATATTAAAACATTTTCCCTAAATCAATCAGAAAAAGAACAACTATCCCAAAAGAAAAACTGACAGAGGCTATAAACTGAGTTAACAGAAAAGGAAATACTGATGTTTTTTAAACTATGAAAAAATATTCAAGGGGTGATAATTAGAAGGAAGGCAAATGAAACTACCATGAGATCCTGTTTTTCACTTATCAGGTTATCGAAGATCAAAAAATTTGGTAACATTACGTTAGTGACAGTGGGGGAAATAAGCACTCCAATCCATTGCTGCTGGAATTTCAATCAATATAGATTTTCCAGAGGAGAATTTAGTAACAGCTCTCAAAATTACCAATTCACATACACTTTGGCTCAATAACTCCACTTTTGGGAAATTATCTTATACATATATGCTTGCAGAGTTGTTTCTACAGGCGATTTATTGAATCATTACAATGCATAAGTTTGCAAAAGCAAACAAACAAAACCCAAAATATCCTCTAAGAGCAGGTTAGTTAAATAAATTATGGTACATTTATACCTGAAATATGTTACGACCCTTAAAAATAATAATGCACCATGAAATAGCCTCCAAAATATATTATAAGAGAAAAGAAGTGGGGTGAAGAACAAAGTATATAATATGATACCATGTGTATAAACTGTATGCTAGTGTGTGAATTTGATATCTCAGGAAGGATACACAAGAAATTAGTTACAGTCACTGCCTCCAGGGAGGGAAACTGATGGCTGAAAGACAGAGATGGGAGGGACACTTATTTTGTATACGTTTCTGAAAAATCTCTCTCTTTCCTCAAAGTACATCTGCCCTTTGATGCTCTGACAGGTCAGCTGACATTTCCAACTTTTTTGGTCTTCTCTTGAAATAAAACTACCTCTCTCCTTAACACTCACATCCTCCAGAACATATATGCTGCTAAGTTCTCTAACGACAGATGCATATAAGTACCTTTGTAAAGAATAAAACACTGAACACAAGTAAGGAATGACTGTTATCAGTACTAGTCTAATATCTTGAATTATGTTAATTTGACAAGGAGAGTATGGACAAATTGGAGTAAAAGAATAAATTTCCCTGATCCTACGTAGATTTAAGCTTTCCTCTCTTCTGTGTATTTAATCTTTCCTTGTCAAAGAAAGAAACACATTTTTCCAAAGTTTAGTACGGTGCTTAGCTCACTGTGTTTAATGAATGTTAAATAATAATAATAATAATAATAATAATAATAATAATAGCAGCTATTTATGGATCATTGCACTACTTGATAATACTTACCCTCTATTGAATCACACCTTTTAGCAAGCCATTTTAAAAATGTATTCCTAACTAAATTAAGGTGCAATAACTCACAGTAAGAATTGATATTTATATAAAAAAGAGAACTGGCACAAAACCAATGATTTAAATTGCATCTTTCCAATTCCTCCTTGGTGGCATTAATAATGGTGCCCTTTTAAAACGTCTTTTCTACTTTCAAATACCTTATTATAAAAGTAATAGGCTGGCTAGAGAGGATAGTCTTCCCATTTGCTGTTTTTTCCCCTTCCCTTTGTTTTTATATTTCATGATATGGCATGGGGGAAGGGCATCAAAGGGAATAATAACCTAATTTTAACCTTTAATTGCTCTTGCTCTTTAGCTATGGTTCTGGTTTCACAGTCTTCCTGCTCATTGTGCTATATCACTCCTCAGCTCTGGTCCATGTGTACATGGGGACTGAGGTAAATGACCTCTGAGGGCCCATCCAATTCAGATGCTCTATGTTTCTCTAAAAAAGACATGTATGCCTTTGGTTATTAGGACATGTCTGCTTATTCAACTTGAAAACAATATTAAGCTTTTAAAAGGATAGAAATTCTCTAAGTTCTTTAAGAACATGTCCATAGAGCTGAGTTTCAGAAATCCCAGTGTAATGAAAATGCACATTCATATCTTCAAGCCTTCACATATACTGCAGTCCTCCCTTATCCACAGGGAATGTGTTCCAGGAACCCCAGTGGATATCTGAAACCAGGCA
>NW_011888914.1:5295967-5297644 GCF_000151845.1 Pteropus vampyrus
ACATTCATATCTTCAAGCCTTCACATATACTGCAGTCCTCCCTTATCCACAGGGAATGTGTTCCAGGAACCCCAGTGGATATCTGAAACCAGGCATAGTATTAGTCCTATATATGCTATGTTTTTTCCTATATTTACATACCAATGATAAAGTTTAATTTATAAATTAAGAGATTAATAATAATAACTAATAAAATCAAACATATAACAATGTATTGTAATAAAAGTTATGTGAATATGGTCTCTTTTTCAAAATATCTTACTGTACTGTACTCACCTTTTCACTCAAAGAAAACACTTTATGGCTTCTCTTTGGCATATTTGAATGGCCAGTATCACACTCTTGTATTTTGGGGCTGTTATTAAGTAAAATAAGGGATACTTGAACACAAGCACTGTGATACCCTTGACAGTCGATCCGAGAGCACAGACGACAACTAAGTGACTAACAGGCAGGAGCGTCTATAGTGTGGATATGCTGGTCACAGAGATGATTCACATCCTGGGTGGGAGAGAGCAGGGCATCATGAGATTTCAGAGATTTTAAATTGCACAGAACGGCGTGCAATTTAAAATCTATGAATTGTTTATTTCTGCAATTTTCCATTTAGTATTTTCAGACCATGGTTGACCATGGATAACTGCAACCCAGAAAACAAAACTGAAGATAAGGGGAGGGGTGAGGCTACTGTGTCGGTTATCTTACCTAGAATGTCCTTTCTCTGCCTGGCAAACTCCTACTCAGCATTCAAAACTCAGCCAGAACATCATCTTCTTTCTGAATCTTTTCCCAGCAAAGACAAATGGGCAGATCCCTTCTCTGCTCCCATACTATTTGACAATGCTGAAGCTCTTCTCTTGAACTCTATACTTATCTGGTTTTGTGACTGAATCTCCAATCAGACTGTGAGTTCCTTCAGCAAGAATGTTTCTTAATCACTTTGAATCCCCGGTGGCTAGAACATAGGAAGCGCTCAGCAAATGTTTCCTGAAGGCATAAATGAATACGTTATTGAAATGTAAGGAGTCCTGGGTTTTAGTCTCAGCAATGCTGCTAATAATGTGTGATTATTAAAAGCTGATTAGGTTTCCCAGGTTTCAATGCCTTCAAGTATAAATGAAGAGATATTTTAGAAGCTCAAATTTCAAAGCTAGAAGGAGGTAGAGATGTGATTAACCCATCCATGTCAGTTCAAGACTTGTATAATTTTCATTACACCATAGGGCCTCAGTCATTTGGTGATACTAATAACTGGATGAAGATTTCCTTTATTTGTAAGTCTGTTAATTTAGGTAATTCTCCTTAATATCTCAATGATTCCTTCCCTTCTTAGTTTTCTGTCTTCCCTCATTTCATCTTTTTTTTTTCCTTGGACTTAATGACTTCACCTGACTTTTGTTTTCGGCTCTGTTTTTTCTCTTCTTTCTTCTTGGTAACATTCTTCTCTCTCAAATTCCACATGGCCAATGCATTTCCTTTACTTAATTTTATCGAGTCTAAAAAATTAGAAAACCACTTTATCTTTTTATCTCTTATCACCCTCCAAGAAAGACTGTAAGAGTTAGAACTACTTTTTTGTAGAGAAAGACCACTTACTTGTTCTCATTCCTTGAGTTATTTACTTATAGCATGTCCTGGAGTGCGTGCATGTGTGTGTGCATGTAACCCCTGGATAGA
>NW_011888914.1:5297694-5314727 GCF_000151845.1 Pteropus vampyrus
TTCTCTCTCAAATTCCACATGGCCAATGCATTTCCTTTACTTAATTTTATCGAGTCTAAAAAATTAGAAAACCACTTTATCTTTTTATCTCTTATCACCCTCCAAGAAAGACTGTAAGAGTTAGAACTACTTTTTTGTAGAGAAAGACCACTTACTTGTTCTCATTCCTTGAGTTATTTACTTATAGCATGTCCTGGAGTGCGTGCATGTGTGTGTGCATGTAACCCCTGGATAGACTGGCTCGGCTGTTGGCGTTGTCTGGGTAGGTGAGATTGGGATTATTTGTGGAGCCTGCTAGGAAAGTGATCCTTAACCATGGCAGCACGTTCGAACCACCTGGGAAACTTCTGCAAAACGCTGATGACTGTAACCCACCTCAGAACCATTAAATCAGAATCTGTGGGGGTAGGGCCAGACATTGGCATTAAAAAACAACAATAAAATAAAACTCCCCAGAAGAATAAAATACGCAGTCACATGTGAGAACCACCACTGCACTGAGGAATTCTAGTCTTTTCAGTTGCGAATCATTGAGGATCCCTGAACTAGGTGGGACTCAGAAGGTGGGGGGAGTGGAATAGATTCTAGGCCAAGAATGGGAGCCTCATTATCAGGTAGGGAACACCTGTAGAAGGTGAGGAGACTCAGAATTGCCCAGAGTCAATGGTTAGCTCTGATTATACGTTAGGTCAGAGCAGCAGTGAGCATGTCCCAGGACTGATGGAGGAACCTCTCGGACAACTCCACTGAAAGGGGCAAGAAGCCCAAGGTGCTGAGTCCCCAAAGTCAAGATTGGCCTGGACACCTCATATGGGGCATGGAGTTGGTGCAGTGAGGGGGGAATTTGGCCTATGGAGGCAACAGAAATGAGGCAGAAGGTGATATTAATCGTGCAGATCTAGTTCTAAAACAATAGCCTGAACAACACAATCTGGGGGTGGATGAAGCACAGTAAATTTGAAGTATATGTCTCTAATTATATTCCTTTTCATTTCCTGAATGGCATTATGTTGTTTTATTTATTAAATTGTCAATTGAAATTTTATGTGCAGGTTATCATCCCTACAAATGAAATAATTCTTCGTAATTGCAAGGGCATTAAAAAAAATCTAAGGATACAAAAATAAATAAACATTAGTTATTTGTGGTTTATTTTACAGCTGTTTCATTTAACTTTTCAGTACTGTGAATCACTATTTTAGGAGAATTTAAGATATTTTGAAGACTTTTATTCAAATTATAACATTGCTGTTGCAAAGAGAAATCAAAGTAATACTGTGTAATCACACCACATGCTCATTGTACTTAAACAAATCAAACTACCCACATGCTTGAAAAAAAATAAAGGCAGAGGTAGGAAGAAATCATTTAAATACTACAAACAATTCTATATTACTAAATGAGTGTACAAGCCTCTGTCACATTTTCCCTGTCTCTTGCACTGAGAACATTTTGCTCTGCTGAATGTGATGCTTGTGTTCTTTGTTTACAATAGCAGACCCCAATCTTTTTGGCACCAGGGACTGATGCTCCTATGAGAATCTAATGCCTGATGATCTGAGGGGGAGCTGAGGCGGTGATGCTAGCGCTGGGGAGCGGCTGTAAATACAGAAGCCTCTTCACTCTTGCCTGCCACTCACCTCCTGCTGTGCAGCTGGGTTCCTAATAGGCCAGGGACCAGTACCAGTCTGCGGCCCAGGGGTTGAGGACCCCTGGGTTACACCACATATTTATGCACATTTATTGCCGAATACAGTAATGTTCTTTAACAGTTTGGTTTCAAATAAGTTTCCAATATTTGGGGAACATAACTGTATACATTTGTATACATAGAATTTTATAGACAACATGCAGGAATTTTACAAAAATTGTAAATATGTATACTTGATTTTTGTCTTGTGTGCTAATAGTGCAGCCTACCCCACACCCCAGGATACTATTCCAATGCATACTCTTTTATTCCCACGCTCGACTATATCAGCTTTCTTCATAATCACATGACAATTTAGGTTTTAGAACTGAAGGGCTGAATAGTGTTAGGAAGCCATCCCGGGAGTGCATTGCCCTGGATAAGGTGCCTCTCCTCTGTACCCCATAGTACATTCCTCTTCTGGAGTTCTCTAGAATTATGTCTTGAACTGTGTAGTAATTTTTGCCAGTCTGTCCATCTTACTCCTTAGACTACAAGGGCCTTGACAAGAAAGTCTGTTCCTTGTGTTTTTAGTGCCACACATAGTGTTTGGCAGATAGTAGGTGCTCGGTAAGTATTTATAGGATAAATAATTATATTAATCTCTTTATATCTGTGTCTGACCAGTTTCACAGCTGGTTAAGATAATTTGCATTCAATCCCTATCATTTCAGACCCAAACGACTTCAGGCAAATGGTTTTTGATTTTTTTCTTTACGTGCTCCAGGTTTGGAGACCACACAATCACATTTCATAAACTGTTCCATTGTTCATTGCCAAGAAATTCTTAATGTGCAAACAAAATTTCATCTGCTTTATGTTCCCTTCTTTGCTCATTCTGCATGAACAAGTAAAAAGGTACATGGAAAAATTTCTCTCAGGAAGGCAGTTCTTACTTAGAATATTAGCCTTGGGAATTAACAGCAAATAGAAGCACAGGGCATGAGTCGTCAATTTATTCTTTCTTCACGACTGATTTTAGCCTCAGTACAGTTTTGGTGGCGATAGTACCCTTCTACATAGGTGTGTTCATATTTATACACCTATTTTCCCACACATTTTTAGTGTTGGCAGACACGCAGTGTATGGAGCTGAGCCATGTACCCAGAATGTGCCTTAGGGCAAGAGTAAATAAACCTGCTGAAGGCCGCAGTGGACCAGGGACATTTTCATAACTTCTATGTATAGGCGCCACATACACCGTTTCTGATTTAATGTGTCTCCGATCTTAATTCCAGGCACTCGCATCGCAGTCTTCATTTTCCTTCAACAGGTTTGACATTTTCCTCAATGCCAGTCATGAGCATGAATGCCTGGGGCCTGATCTTGTACCGCAAATTCATGCATTTCTTACTTATCTTCCCTGCTGTGGATGTCAGCCTGTGACTTTGCTGTGACAGCAGAGGCACATAAGTAGCCGAGTGTTAAGAGAATCTGGAGTAATTAGAGGGCTCTGATTTAAAAGGGGTTACTCAACAAAGGGGAAGCTCTGCAAAGGAGCTGAATTTAGACTAGGTTAAAAAAGTGGAATATGCCCTCATCGTCACCTGCCACCCGTAACTGACATAAGGATACATATAATGACGCACGTATTTGTGTGTGTGGGAGTGAATACTTTACAAAACCCAAGGGCAAAATAAAGGTGATAGTCCCTGCTCAAAGCCACGACCTCATCTCTCTTCTGCTCAGCACACTGCTCATTTCTTCATCCAGGTCAGAGCTTCTTAGCGGCCATGGAGATACCTCTGGCTAACAAACAATACTGCTCTGATGCACTTGGCAAAAGAAGAGCATGGGAGTGAATCATTAAATCCGCTGATAAGGGGCAGAAAATTAATTAGAATAACCAGACGCTCAGGAAAAGAGTAATAAAATTTTGCCCTGAGCTTGGGCAAATTAAACTCATGTAATTGATTTTAGTCACACTTAGTTGTATTCAAGTGGGATGTGAAAGAATGGGGAAGAGTTAAAGTCTGGTAGAATAATAAACATAGAAAAAGTATTTTTTTATTTCACACATGATCTCACATTCAGTCATTTAGCATTATAATTAGGTATGACTTTTAATTATACAGGCATGAAGCGAGGATTTTAAAACAGATACAAAAACCCAGTTGACTTCCATAGCAACAAGAGATTTTCTGAATCAAGTGAGCAACAAGAATATTAAAAAAAAAAAGACTCTCAAAATATTGGAAACTTATTTGCAACCAAACTGTTAAAGAATATAATAGGATTTGGTAATATGACTAGGTCCTCTTGACAGTTCCTAGCTTCATTTTTATCGCCGGCACAGTATTATTTTCTATTTATAATTAGATAAACATAGAGTTTATATGTAAAGCAATTCAGAACCTGCGTGCTGACTCACCATTGTGGGAAAAATAAATGTGTTTTAATATAAGTTTTTTATTACTTAAGTGATAGAAATAAAGTCAATAGCAGCAGCAGCAGCAGCGTATATTTGAAGGCACGTAAGGTTAGCTTTAGGCATGAGAAGAGGAGCCTAAGGTCATTATGGCCAGTCAATTGTCTGAGATTAGATATTCCATGGAACTGTAGGGCTGGGAGAGAATCAGAGAGGAAACAGGCTTGCAGATGACGCGACTTGTCCCAAATTACCCAAAGAGGTGTCAAACCTATTGGAAATATGTTCCTTTGGCCCCCAGTCTGGACTTTCTTTACTGAATCCCCACTTTCCTGGAGTGGTTGCTTCTGATCAACAATTCCTGCCACCTGCACCTCAATGGAGCTTGACAGAACACCTGTGATAGAAGACCATCTGCCTGGGTTGAGTCATAAAAAGAATCTAACTGGTGAAGGTCACCAGCTGGAATAACGTGAACCCAGAATGTAAGCTTTCCAAACTTGCCTGGTAAATCTTATCCTGATTTATTTGGACAACTTTTTCAGTGTGCCAGTTAAGTTTGATTGTTTAGACAGTCTACATTTCAATATACTTATCTGTAAATTGAGTAGAATTGGTTGGTATCCTTATTAGTACTCAAAAGATATAATGACAGTGAGGAAGAGTGTCACCACAAAGTGGGGGATTCAGAACTACCTGGTCTCTGCTAACAGCTTTACTTCAGCTTTCAGCTGAGATGAGACCAGAAAGCTAGAATTTTCACTGCTGAACTTGGCTCTATCTTCTTTTTTCCAATCATTGCATAAAAGAGAGTTAAAAGAGATTCAAAATCTGTCAGGAAGTTACTTGCTTCTTCTTCCTTACACATGCCCTTGTTTCTAATCTTTTCACCACAGATCCTCTAGCTACCTGCATCTGCTGGAGCTCTGTCATTCTGCTCATGATGGTTAATTTTATTTGTCAACTTGGCTAGGCCATAGTCACCTGATTTTGGTCAAAGACTAGACTAGATGAGATTAACATTTAAATAAGCAGACTTTGAGTAAAGCAGATCACACTCCAGAATGAAGGTGGGCCCCATTCAATCAGTTGAAGGCCTCAAGAGAAAAAAGACTGATGTCTCCTGAGGAAGAGAGCGCTCTGCCTTCAAACTTCCTTTGGGCTCTAGCTGCATCACCAACTCTTCCCCGGGTCTCCAGTCTGCCAGCCTACCCTGCAGAGTTTGAACTTGTCAGCCTCCACAGTAGTATGAGCCAATTTCTTAAAATCATTATTTAAAATGTTATTTTAGATTTAAGATTGAATGCTGTATTAGTTGTTCATTGTTGTGTAAAAAACTACCACAGATTAGCAGCCTAAAACCACACGTTTATCATCTCACAGTTTCTGTGATCAAGAGTCTGAGCATGACTTAGTTGAGTCCTTTGATTAGAGTCTTACAAGGCTGTAATCAGGGTGTCAGTCAAGGCTGGGTTCTCATCACAGACTCCAATGCGGAAAGATCCACTTTCAAACCCGCTCAGGTTATTGGCAAAATTAATTTCCTTGTAGCTATCGGATTCATGGCAGCCTCCTTCTTTAAAGCCCACAATGGAGAGAGAAAGACTCTAGAAATTGTTTTTTTTATTATTATCATTATTTATTTATTTATTTTTGCTGATTGTTGGCCAGAGGCTGCCCTCACTTTCTAGAGGCCGCACCCGGTGTGGCCCACATTGTAGTTCACAGCAGCCGTTTGCTTCATCAAGGTCAGCAGGAGAGTGAGAGTATACCTGTGAGTAAGACTCAGTTTTATACAACGTAAGGAAGTGCGATTCCTTCACCTTTGTTGTATTTTCCTGGTTAGAATCAAGTTACAGGCCTCACTCACAGTCACAGGGAGAAGAGTGCACAAAGACATGAATATCAGAAAGTGGAATCTTTGGAAATTACCTTAGGATCTGTCTACAACAAACACTTTCCAAGTCTTTAAATTGTGAGACACTAGGCCTGATGAAACCTCCTCCCTTCACCTCTTATAAGCACCTATTGTGGAAGAAGTGTCTATTTATAAAATCCAGTGGAAAAGTTATCAAATTTATATTAGTGCTTGAATGACAGACCAATGGAGCAGAATAGAAACTCCCCAAACAGACTCAAGTGCAAATGGGAATTCCGATTACGATAAAAGTGGTATCTAAAATCACTGGGAAAATGAGGGGCTTATGGTGTATAGCAATTTGAAAAAAGATAAAATTAGATCCATACCAGAATTCTAAATGTAAAAATGTATATACCAGAAGAAAACATAGGTCAATTCTTTTATACCCAGGGGAAAATACTTCATAAAGCTGCTTCAGAATCCAGGTGCAATAAAAGAAAATGTTAATAAATTTGACTATTTTTTAAAGTTACATGGCAAAACAGACATATGCAAACACACAGAGAGAAAATATTTGTAGCATGTATTGAAGATAAACGTCTAATCTACCTAATATAAAAAGAGCTCTTAAAATTAAATGAAAAAGACTGAAACCCAATATAAGAAAATGGGCAAAAGACAAGAATTGACAGTTTATAAAAAGATATATTAAAGACCTTTAAATATATGAAAATATGTTAAAATCACTCATAATAAGAGAAATACAAATAAAGCTATACTGAAATATCATTTCTCACTTACAAGATTGACAAAAAATTAAAAAATTTGACAATATACTCTATTGGGCAAGATTGAGAGAAAAAAATCATTCCCCCACACTGCTGATGTGGCAATTAGACAATGTCTAACAAACCTACACTTATATTTACATTCTGACTTAGCAATCCCATTTCTAGGAGTTCACTATATGACCATGTTTCACCCTTCTCTTAGTAATCTTACTTCTATGAATTTACCTCTAAAATATAAAAAAGCCCTACATTAATCATTGCAATATTATTTTAAAAGTAAGATACTAGAAACAACTTTAAAGCCCTTGCAGATGCTACTGTTAATTAAACTATGGTTCGTCCACAAAACAGAGTACAATGTCATCATGAAAAATAATCAGGAGGAAGATCTTTTTGAACCAATATGGAGCTATTTCCAATATATATTGATAAACAAACAAAAAAGAGGCAAGGTATAAAAGAATATATCTACTTTTTGTGTAAGACAAAAGGTAAATGTATATCTTTAGTTTGCAAAAAGAAACACAAGAAAGATAAATCAGAAACTAATGCAAATGGTTACCTATGGAGAATGAATGAGAATGAGATTAAAAGAGTAGGCATACTTACTTCTCTAAGTGTACTTTTAAAAATATGTTCTGACTTTTGAACTTTGTAAATACTTTATATGTTCAAAGAATAATGAATTGAAAACAATGGAAAAAAGCAATTTGTAAAATAAGGTATAAATAGAAACAAATGTACCTAATCAAACTGATAATATAGTGACACATACTCTATAATACTAAATAATATGTATTCTAAGGAAAAAAATAACATCAATCTTTACCTTTACTCAGAAGCTTTATTGTTAGCAGTAGTATTGGTACAATAATTCTGTTAAGTATTTTGTGTGTGTGGTATGCAGCACACATGAATAAATATATTAATGTAGTTGGAAAAAGAGTTCTCACTGTGAAAGGAGATAAATATGAAGTGAGATGGTGAAAAAGAACCCTGAGATAATAGATTTGAATTGGAAACATTCATATAAACTTGTAATTTAAAACCATTTTCCTAGTTCTATTCACTAAGAAGGCCTATGAGCAACAAAGTATACTAGAGTCCAAATTATGGTTTCTAAATACCATTCCTCATTAAAATAAATCAGTACACCTTGTCTAAATTGATAATTCCAAACTGATATAGAGTCTAAAATGAGCCCAGAATATTGTGACCTTTACATATGCGTACATATACACATATAGACATACACGATGTGCATAATGTATTTGTGTATATGTACACATGCACACACACATATGGAGAGAGACAGTCAAAAGGCAAATCATCATGGGAAAATGTTAACATTGGTGAGTCTAGCAGAATATGCCCATGCTCGTGGTACTAGTCCTTCAATTTTTCTGTAGATTTGCCACTTTCAAAATAAAATGTTGGAGTAGGGGAAAAATTTCAAGTGTAAGAATTAAAATAATAGGAAAAGATACTTCATCTAGAACATAATTTGAAGGTTGGATGATTTAGCACTTTACAATTCTGAGTCTGCTTGACATTTGGAAGCAATTTTAAGGATGGTAAAGCATCTTCTGTTAAAGGAAAGTTCAAAGGAAATCCGAGGAGACAATAATGATAAGTTTAGGAGAAAACTATGGAAGTGATATCGGAAGGGGCTTCTAAACTAGAACAGTGTGATAAGTCTTCCTTGAACCCATTGGCAGGCTTTCTGGAGGCTTTTTCTGGGAGAAGCAAATTTTGTTAAGTGGTCATGTCTGCAGTCTTCTTCTGATGGACACCCAAGTGTTTCTACCTAAAGAGGAAGGCTAAGAGGCAAAGCTTCCAAGAGTCTTCAAGGAGCAGCAGCAGCCTGGGGTGGGGGATGAGGGGGAAGGCGGTGGTGCGCGGAGCAAAAATTCTACATGTGGTCACCTACATTTCCAAGGTGGGGTTTTACTACTGTACTGGGCATACAATGACCTGCGACAATAGATCTAACTACCAAGTATCTGTGATAGAAATTCTATTTCCTTTCACATACAGAATATTCTCCTGTTTTCAAGGTGCTACCACATATAGACATGGTCTTATTTGATCTTGATAACCAACATATGGAATAACAGCAAGAGTAAATATTTTAAATCTAAATTTTGCAGGTGACAAGTTGACAGAGAGGAGGCTTTGCTTACGGTCACATGATTGGCAAGTGCAGATGGGAAGATAATCGGCATGGGGCCCATGTTCCCTCTCAATTGCTCTGTAGGAAATAAGTGCTGGTGCCAGCAAGAGATACCGTTTGCTGCAACAAGACTGTCAGGGAAATTGATTCTTTGCTAGACCTTAAGGAAGTGTAGGAAAGTGTGGTGAAGTCATAAGACATGGGCTCAGGGAAGATCCTGAAAATCAAGCTGGCTATCAGGAAGCTCTGGTTTATGCTGCACTCATTTCCCAGACACATTTAGTGATGGTGCTCTGGAATATTTGTTTCATTAGGGGATGTTTCCAAGATAAGGGGGGAAATCAAATGAAAAAATGTGCTGCAAACCAAATTTGACTTCCATTAAACATTATTTACAATCTTTTAAAAAGAACAGAGGGTATTTACAGGAGCTTCAGGTTTAGAAAGAATAAGAGAAAATGACAAGCTTGTTTTCACTTTTTATTACACTGGCCTGCTTCTGACTCAGCAATAGAGTATTTACTTCTTTTTGGGAGTTGACTTTTTTCATTGCAAGCAGGCTTTGTCATTATACACTATAACAGAAAGTGTCTCTGGGTCTCTCATCCTCTGAGAAGGATCCCGCAACATCCCTTTCCACAGGGTGGGCTTCCAGCAAACATGTGTCTATTCTGTAGCTCTCTGACCAGACGTAATGGATGAACTGGGGGAATGGCTGCCCCACTGGTGTTGAAAGAGCTATTCAGCTTTTTCGAACTGAAGACATGCACACTGGTAAAGTGTGATGCTGTCCTCCCTGTCTTGCACACATACACCAAAGAGGAGAAGAAAGTCATAGAATAAAGTTAATTATCTATTGAGAGAAACACAACAAGAGATCATATGATGAGAGGCTGACAGATAGCCTAAATAAAAACAAATCTCCTAGGCTCTGCTAGCTTTACAGTCCCAGTTCTAGCTGCTGTATCTGGCTCTGCAAATTATCTTTGACTTCCTCGAAATACACTTGCTGGAGATTGTGAAAATGTCCATGATATTTTGTAGCTCCTCCCATCAAGAAGTGGACTTATGAATTACTTTGACCAATAGAATGTGGTAGAAATGGAATTGTGTGTTTCGAATCTGTGTCTCAAGAGCTTTTTGGCTTCCTCGATTGCTCTTTTAGGAACCCATGACTACCAAGTAAAGACATCTTGTCTAGTATTCTGGATGTCGAGAACCACATGAACCATCTGCTTCCTTTACACTAGCTGACTGCCAGCCAACCCCCAGAAATGTGAGAATATACTAGATCATTAGGCTTGTAACTGACCTACCAGTCATATGCATCTGCATAAGCAATCTCAGCAGAGACCAGCTGAGCTTCACCAGAGCAGAAAAATTACCGAGCCCATCTCCAAAATTGAGCTAAACAAAAGGTGTTGTTTTATATCATTGACTTTGGGGGTCATTCGTTATTCAGTAAAAGCTAACTGATAGATCCCTGTACCCTTCTGATAAACTCCTTGGAAATTATTTTCTCCCTAAGCTAACTTGAAGTGTGCAGTTTTGTATCTGTGCATGTTTTTACTTGCAACCCAAAGAATCTTGGCCAAGAGAGAAACTGTATCAATAGAAAAGGCTACAATTAACAAAGCTGTAGAGAGAATGTGGAATTGATAAACTGAGTCACTTAGGGCAGCATACAGAATACCCTCATTCGTATCATGTAGTGAAACAGTTGATTAGGCAAGGAACCCACCCAAACACCAATGAATGCCATAAAATATGTTAATCATATACTTTACCACATGATCCTTGTCCTGTGGGATGCAATGTATTCTCTGTTCTGGTAGCTAATGTATGGAGATACAGTGAAGATTTTTGCATTTTGTATCTTTTTCTAAGTAGGAGTGTTTGTGGTTCTGTTAGTTAATTTCTCCATTTAACCACTGCATTGTAGGACGGAAAGGAGTATTGTCTGAACAAAATGAAGTCTGATGTAGAGGAAAAATGGACTAATCGAGAAATCATTCACTTTGAGAAGAGGGGCCCATTGATGACATTTTTTTGAAGTCAGTTGCTAGATACAACTGGTTGGATTATCTCCCTTTTGGAACAGGGTGGGTGAGAATGTAGTTTAATGTGAGATGGTTAAATCATGTACGGCAGAGAGAGCTCTTTAATAAATGAGAAGAAAGGTAGGAGTGTGTGCGTGCGTGCGTGTGCATGTATGTGCACGTGCCAGCTAAAAGGAAGAATTAAACAACTTTTGGGGGAGTATTCCTATAATCCATATCCTTTTTTTTCTTGCACTCTGTTTCCCTCCCGCTAGGACTAGATTCCCAGCAATCTTGTTCGTGTTCCATAACCTCACCCCCAGACATTGTTGATTGGGCCAAGGGTAGACATCTAGTTATAGCTGGGCCAATCAGTCTCTTTTCCAAAAATTTGAAACTGTGAGTAAGAGATACTAAGTTGTTTTAATCTGGACATCTAAACTAAAGGAGCTGTGGAACATCTACACTTGGCTGCATACATGCAGAAGCGTTGAAAATCAGTCCAGAGAGACGATAAGAGAAGAGAGGGTGGGGAGATGGAAAAGAGAAGAGGAGAAAAAAGAGACACATACACACTAGTTCTGGCTCTTGAGTCCCACCAAATAGCCCACCATTTCTAATAAATGCCCTTCATGATTAAGCTGGTAGGAATATGTTATTTGTAATCAAAAGAACCTCAACTAAAGAAAATTCACATTAATGAAAAGGCAGTTGTTATAAGTTTCTTAACAAATAAAATGATATTTGCCAATGCGTGGCTGTACCTGGTTTCTATTTTATTTTCTGATACTTATGCCAGTAGTCAATCTAGGGGCCTAAAATATTGTGTGCCACTAAAAATTCCATTTATATTATTAGAAGAAAAATATTTTTCAATCTCACGGGGTATATTTAAATAGATATAGCTACTGTTTATTCTTCCAGTGAATTGAGTTTTAAATATAGCCTTTATCAATCTACAATTCATTTTTGAAAAATGAATATAAATATCAGTTAATGCATAATATGTTGTAAGAAGATTATCATTACCAATTTAAAATCTGCTTAACGACTAATGCTCCTCTAGCCTGTCTTTTTCTCTAGTGATAATTCTTCCTGGAGTTCACAAATCAACATAGGTATAGTTATTCACGTAGAAAATGGCATTCGTTTTAAAACTTGCATCTTTTAAGCAAAAAAAATACTTATCAATTTAGATTTAATGATGACATGTAAAGGCTCTCGGACTCTAGAATGAAAGTAAAGCTATTTAAATTAATTTCTTACCTTGGAGTTTAGGCAAAAAAATTTTAAGGCTCTTTATGAAAAGAAAAACATAAATACTTCAAAGACCGTGATGCTGAAAAATAAAAAGCTGATAAGGAGACTTTCAAGTTATCTTGATCAGTGTAGACAACTAGATAGTGCATCCAACACCCACTCTGCCAAAACACTTGGGAGGGAAAATATCTACGTTAGTGATCTTCAAGTTCATATTTGAATTGGTTACTTTTGTCTGTGTTGGCAACATCATGAAGCCTTTTGATTATGATAAATAAGGCTTTATTATGGAATAATGAAATAATGGACTATCTGAAATAATGTCAATAACATCATTAAGTCATCATGATGGAGAAAGTTCTCCTCCCCAAACGAATGCTGAAAAATTTAAGTATAGGATGGACGGAAAGTCATGAATGAAGCTTGCTGTCTCACCTCAGGTGATGATCACCCTTGGAGAATGGTTTAATTCTAAAAAAATAGGTTAAAAAATTTTTCTCCCTACTTTGAAATTGTTATGGATTTTTGGTTTACTCCATACTTACGGAAATTGTCATAGCGTTTTAAACCTGAAAGGCATTTTATATGAAATCTGATAATTTACTCATAAACATGACAACACTGAGGCCCGGAAGGCTTGATAATTCCCCCCAGGTTACAAAAATAATTCAGCAAAACCTTAGAACCAACAATAAAGCAGCTCTCATTATATTTGAGTGCTTATTATGCAGCAGATGCTCTGCTAACAGCATTGTATGAATTTTCTCATTTTGCTCCTGACAATCCTATAAGGTTTGTTTATCACTGTCATTGCATGATATTATTACTATCATTTTACAGATGTGGAAACTAAGGCAGAGGGTAGTTAAGTACCTTGTTCAGTGCCAGGCAGCCAAGAAGTGGAAGGGCTGTGTTTGAACTCTGATCGGACTGTTCTGAAGTCCCAGGCCATGGACTTCCCATCACACTATGACTCCTCTTTGCCCTCCTTTTCTATCAGAACTTTATAAGGTCTTAAGGAAAACTTCTCTACCCAAAGAAGAGTTTGTATTTTAACAACAGGCAATGTAGATGTCTGAAATATTTTTTAATAATACTATTTAAAGGCAGCCTGAACTTGAATAGTATGACATTAAAAACTAGGTAACATATATTTTTCAAGCAAGATAGTGGAGTTTTGTTAAAATTCAAGGGAATGACCTGACTCTTAATATTTAACAGTGACAAGGAATGTGAACATAATATTCTCATTTAGAAAATGTTTTATTCACTATGCATTTAGGTATTAGACTAATTCTCTGTGGAAAAATTCACCAGGCAGCTGTGTATTCATTTGCCATATGCTACATTCTCTCTGAGCCAGACACGATGAAATCTGATTTACATTTGGAAGACACCAGCTGCCTCCCCCAGCAAACACACTTACCCAGTGCTCGGTAGGTAATGGGAACCTTCTAACTGAATGCTGCATGAGTTAAGCATTCTGCAAGAACAACTGATTTAGTGGGAAGTTATATTTTATTAAACAAATAAAAGGCTGGAAAGGGTACCAAGTATTTCTTTTTTAGTCACTTGTAATAATAGAAATTACAACAAAATGTTTTATTTTAATTAAAAAATAAATTTAACAATAAATTGAATTAAATTTATTATAATAAAATATTCAGTTACAAGTTATAATCTAGTTCTAACAATAGGTCTGGTCATTGCTAGTAACAAACCTATCTTGTGGGCTCCAGACTTCCCTCAAATGTTTTTGACAGAAATATTCAAATATGTAGACAAAAACTTCTCAAAGCTAATTCTTAAATCTCTTTCATAAAGAAGATGACATGGTCAACTTTTGAGAAAGTTAATTGAACAGAGAAGACCTAAGTTTGAGCTTTAGCCTGGTCAACAAATCCCTGCATGTGAGAAATTTACCCTCCTATGTTTCTTTCTGCCTTCAAAATAACAACAGTTGCAGCAGTGGCACACTTATAGAACACCTACAAGGTGCCAGGCACTGTTCTAATCACTTTTCACATGTTAACTTTAACCTTTCGAAACCCCAATGAGATACGTGTTAGCATTCTCCTCATTGCAGAGGTAAGGAAGCTGAGGCAGGGAATGGTCATGTGATGTAAGTGACGGAACTAGGGTTCAGCTCCAGATTTGTCTTAATCATAATTCATAAAGTTATAAAGTACTTATGCTATCTTAATCACAACTCATCTTCATCAATTGAAGGTGGAAGATCTCTGGATTAGTGACAATCCTTTCAAATACAAATGAAAGAAATTCTCTTAAATTGGTTTTTGCAAAAACGGAGAATGTATTTTCTTGGGAAAATTCAGTGTCCAGGGTACACCAGGCACTGGTGGGTCCAGAAACACAGTGTAATCAAGAATCTTTCTCTATCTTTTCTTTTCACCATGTAAGCTTTTATCTTTAGGAGGCTCTGCCCTTATGCCAGGTCCCAGCAGTTGCAGGCATAGATCCTCAGATCTCCAAAGCAGTAAAGATATAATGCCTTGATGGCATCTGTAAACCTCTAAACTGAGTCAATGATTCTGACTGATCTGCTCTGGATGATGGGCTATCCCTAAATTAAGCACAGTGGACAGGAGAGCAAGATGATGTGACCGACCTGGGTCATATGTGACTCTTGAGCAAAGGGTGCATTCGGTTTGGCTTGAACCATACCAATCGAGAGTGAAGAGGTGTGATTCCTTAATGCAAGTCAAGAAGAGGGATGTTACCGCAGAAGAGGGATGGATGCTGGGTAGGCAAAAAACGACAGATGGCCATCCCAATGAGATTGTTGCTTTGGCAATTTCCAGCATTAAAAGCCTATAAATTTCTACCAAAAGAGGGAGAGAAGGCTATGATGTGTGTATAAATCCTATCCACACTTAAATTACCAAACCTCATTTCCTTCTAATGGACCCCTTTGCTACAGAACTTTTACTAAAATAATCGGGATAATGAAGCACAATGATTTATGTAAAAAGAAATTCTTTTCACACTATAATTTTATAGTACTGTATTAAAAAAAAACCAAACCTAAAAGTCCAATAGTAATGATTGGTTAAGTAAGTTATGTTATATCCTTACAATAGAATATCATATACATATTAAAAGTGATTTTAAAGAATAATTATATGTGAAAGTATTGAAGATATAATGCTAACTGGAAAAAAGTTAATAGGATCAAAAGCGCATAGTATGCTAATTTTATTAAAAAAGAAACTTCTGTTTTCTGCCTGTATAGAGAAAAAGCATGGGGGCAGGGCCAGAAATATATCTAACTATCAATAATGGCTATCTCTTGATGGTGGGGTTTTGAGTAATTTTAATTCTAATTTGTATATACTTTTCTGTATTTCCACATATCCTACAATGAATATGTAATACATTTATAATCAGGGAAAAAAACCCTGAAAGTAGTTGAACAGAGGATTTTGAACTGTACCTGTTTTGTACCTATAAATTTGTGTCAGTTTACAGTGAGAGAAAAATGTAGATAGCACAAGAATCAAACATAAAACACTCTTTGAGATAACCAAGAATTGGTTATATTTGCCTACTTCAGAAGGCTGTTTAGTGAGTTCTTTAATAATTGTAAAGCTTGATTATGTACTAGAAGAATATTTATACAGGTGTGCTTAATTCTAGAGCACTTGATATAATGTCAGAAAATTCAAGCTAATTAGATAAAGATATGTTACATATTGCAAAAATACTAATTATATCACAATATCTCATGTGCATTATAAAATTCCACTAGATATGTGGAAACTCTCTTTGTGTATTTGAATTATGGGTCAGTTTCCAAAAATTATATTTGTATTACCTTTCCAGGCAGCATATCTAATGTGCAAAGCAAGATAAGATTAATCCACTCAGTATTGTAAAAATTGGGAGTAGCAGGATTTGGTGCAAACATTTAAACCATAACTGATAAAAATCACATCCATTTAGTTCAGTTGTCAACAAAGGAACAAGAAGCAGTAGCTGAAATATATAATCTTTTTATCATTGTTATCATCATCATCTCTACCATCGTCATCTAATTTTTTAGGTTTCAGCATAGTTTTATGTATACTGCCTCATTTTATCTTGGTAATGCCATTATTATCATTGCTTTTATAAGAGAACTAAGGCATGAAACAAATAAATGGTTTTTCCAAGGTCACACACAGAGCAAGGTATAGAATTCAGATCTCTTACTCTTTGGTTTGCAGTTTGGAACTAGGTTCTCAATATTAACAAAACTAATAAAATTTTGATTTTGCATGGACTTTACATTTTACAAATTTCTTTTACCTAGATATTCTAATTTCAAGCTAAGAACAGTTCTATGGGGTACCAATATTGGCAGTTAACACTAAATTGAAACTTTATCAAACAGCTTTTTGTATATTATCATATTGCGGTAGACAGCCTTAAGATGGCCCTCGATGATCTCTCCCTTCTGGTATTCATGCCCTTGTTTAACTGTTCTCTTGAGTGTGGGCTGGAACTAATGGCTTGCCTCTAATGAATGGAATACAGCAGTAATGACAGAATGTCACTTCTGTGATTAGGTTACAAAAAGATTGTGGCTTCCATTTTAGAATCTCTCACTCTCAGTCCTTGTTCTGGGGAAAGCAAGCTGCAACACCTGGGAAAAGCAAACTATTGATAATAGTCCATGTGGCAATGAACTGAAGTCTCCAGGCAACAGCCAGCCAGGACCCAAGGCTTGTCAACAGCTATATAAGAGAGTTTGGAAGCATATCTTCCCCACTTGAGCCTTAAGATGTATGCAGTCCTGGTTGACACTTTGCAGCCCTATTAGAAACCTGAGCCAGAGGATCCACCTAAACC
>NW_011888914.1:5315370-5343383 GCF_000151845.1 Pteropus vampyrus
TGTTTTCTCTAAGTCATTTCCATCCCTTCTTAGTAAGACATTTTATTTATACGTAAGTCGCTAAACATCGAGGTCTGTACATTTTGGTCCTCCAATGCCTTAGGCGTAAAGTAAGGCCTCCGGGGGCCTTGGAAACAGGCTTATCATAGCACAGAAAGGGTGAGGAGATTGCACTGCTTTACCAGTTTAGAATCTATGAAATAAAATACAGCTCACCAATATGAATATATCTTGTAAATTTAATTGCAAAATTGCTAATTACTAAATGTCATATTTAATTCTTCATTTCTTTTTTTAGAGTATCCATGTAAGAAATTGAATTAGGTTCACGGGGACAGAGTGAGCAAAAAGTTAAAACAGTTCTAATGAAAACATAATCAAAGAGGAAACCCTGCTCCTTTCCCTGAATGGTTACTTAAATTATGCTGGACTGTATGGCAGGAGAGTATTTATTGGATTAAATGTCAAATTCTCATGCCAGGTGACAAAAATTTCCTTGAGTAAGGCAGAGTTCAGCATTAAAACTTGCACTATGTAATGAAGTTCTAAGATGTAAGCCAATTAAATAAGTATACAGTTCTTATTCACTTACGGTAATAAAGGAGATAATTACAATGCTGTACTGTATTGTAGGGATAAATATTATAGAATTCATAGGGATGAGGTTTGTAACATGAAGTCCTTTCCTGCAGAATCTTCTTCCTCTATCTTTTTTAGATGAGTTGGGCTTTCATTTTTCCATTCTTCTTGGACTCTGACAGAATCTTCTTACATTTCTCAGGCCCGTTTTCTCCCCAGTGATTTGCAAGCTTAGTACAAATCCCTACAATTACATTGTTGCTAATCAGGCAAACTATTGGCTCTTGCATATTATTTTGTAGCTAGCCATATTATTGAATTTCTCCATTCTTTTAAAAGGCATTTTTATTTATTCACTTGAATTTTTCTAGTCGATAATCTGTAAATAATAATACAGCTACTGCCTGACCAGAATTTATAAATTTATAATACCCCTTCCCTTCCTTTCCTTTCCCAGCCTTTCCTTCCTTTTCCTCCCCTCCCCTCCCCTTCCCTTCCCTTCCTTTCTATTCCATTCCATTCATCAGAACGTTCAAATGAGTATTAAATGATGGTGGTATTAGCATCCTTGTCTTATCTTTATAGTTCTTCACCAATAAACATGATGTTAGCTCTTGTTTCAGAAAGATGTTCTTATGATGAAAACCTGTTCCTTGCTATTTCTAGTTTACCAAGAAGTTTATTTCTTCTATTTCTAGTTTACTAGTTTTTTTTTAAGTTCTGAATATATATTGAATTTTATAAACTTTTAGTAACCTTTAAGATGAGCATTGGCTCACTGGTGTGATATTCTTGCTCACTTCTAAAGGCTGTTTGCTTTCCCTATAAAGAAGACTCTTGTAATAAAATATTTGCAACATGAGAGCAACATGCTTTCTTGCTTAAAGAGTACATATCTCTAATCAGGGATGTACTTCTTTGAGAGTAAGTTCCCTTATAAATTTTCCAGGTGATTCTTCTACACACTAAGTTGTGAGAGGCATTGCTATAAAGCATGCAGAAATCATGTGACTTTCTGAGTGCAAAGCAATGGCAAAGGGAACTCCGAAGTCACAGCCTGGGATCAGTCTCTTCTGTATCTATAAAGGAGAGATCTGTGACTATTTTCAGTGGTAGAGAAAGGTGCACCCAAGGGCATTCTCTGGGGCTTGATGACATACTTGATCTGGGGCAATGTTTAGTAAATAAAAGAAAAAAAATCTTGCCGAAAGGGTTTAGGGCAGTGGAACTCAGCCTGAATTCATCTCTCTTTATTTTCTACAAGGCCAGCTTCACGTCCTTCACCTAAATTTAGATCAGAATTATTTCTATAGCACCCCACACAAGAATAATTATGAAGATAACAGTTGTAATAATACCTATCATTTTCTTCACAGCCCATGTTGCACTACCCTTTCTTTACTCTTCACAATAGGTCTGTAAGGTAGGACTTGTCACTCACTTTTAGAGAAGGGACAACTGAGGCACAGAGCCATCAGAGAATTTGCTTTAGGTGGTAAGAACAAAATGAGGGGGAGTATCAGATTATAATTAATAGAAGTAAACTGGAGTAAGAACTACAGAAAATTAATACAACGAAGGCCAAAAAACCGGTGACATTTTATTAAAAGACCATGTTTTTTGGGTTTTTTTTTTAATGATATTTTTGTAGCTGCAACTATTTCTGAAAGGAGACCAAACTGTGGCAGAAGAAGCAAAGAGCACCCAGGAATGGAGCTGGGATGGATGCAGAAAACAGAGTGTGATTCTTCTACACTTTCTAGGCAATTTTGTGGAGTGGTTCTTGGTAGGAATTCATTAAATACGGTTATAGGAAAGCTGGGAGCAGCAGCCTGATCATTAAAAACAAACACAGAATGAACCATGAGGTCAGAGGCAGTGTCTCCTGTTCAGGGGCTGCTGTGTCTGATATGAGAGCAGGTGCATCCCCAGCAGAATCTGCTCCGAGAGGTTCTTCAAACTGACAAACATCAGCTGGCCCCTTTGTCAAAATTGTACAGCATAAAATCCTTTTGCAGGGTACTATGTTACTTTGTTGAATAGGCAGAGATAATAAGAAGAGGCTTTTTATGAGCAGTTTTTCAGTTATATTTCAGTTGCCATACAGGTTCAATCATAAAGGAGCAGTTATAGCCAAGTCTTTTTCAAGCATTAAATACAGGTCTTTCTCTCTCTCTCTCTCTCTCTCTCTCTCTCTCTCTCTCTCTCACACACACACACACACACACAAATTCCTTTGGATCATCTAAAAAGTTCCTCCTGAAGCTTCTGAAGACAGTTGGCAGTACACCCTCTCTATCTTGTTATGAAAATGTCTGCACGAAGGGGCCACATACGTTTATGAGGATTCTTGCCGCCCACATACTTCGAGCGGTTTGACTGATACACTGACTTGCGGAAATGGGAGGGAGGAGAGATTAAAGGAGAAATGGCAAATTATTTATAACAATCTGTAAGCTCTTCAGTGGGTTAGAAACCTGGGTATAATGTAATAAGTAAACACTAATCTCGGTGTTGGAAGGAGTCTGGAAAGTTATTTAGTTTAATCCTCTGTAGTTGAAGTACATATAAAAAATGTCCTGAGATGGACATAGAGACAAGGGGCTTGTGGCCCAGCTAATGGGGACTGGGTCAGGACAGCCTTCAATTGTTAGCCCTTTCAGGGGTGTCCTCAGTGGCAGAGGGCTGCCTCCCAAAGATCGTGCCCTTCTTGGGTGCAGCCCACATTCAGTTCCTGGTGCAGGACGGGGTTGAAAAGCCTGATCCTTTTGGCCTTGGGAGAACTCTGATGGATTATATTAGCTCAGAACCCCACAGGGTTAGCTGGGTCTGTTGTTTGGCCCACTTTGCAGCTCAACTTTTTCCTCTGCCCAACCCTGCTTCCTTCTCTTTCTCCAGTGTTTCTCAAGGGCATTCCCTGATAAACATCCTGCACAACAAACCTCATCTGGGGTATGTTCTCTTAGGGCATGGAGAACCCAAGCTGTGGCATGCCCCCAAGGATGCTGCACTTCCCAATGAGGCAGTGTCCACACCTCATAGGCAGTCTAATTGCATTTTCAGATGGCGTTAGACAGATCCTCCATGAAGTGCTGGAATCTGGCTCGCTACACTTTTAACTCGTCTGTCCTCCTGAACCAACCAGAACAGAACGAGGCTGTCTACATTCTATTTCCTTTATTTACACTCTCTTGCCCTGAATTCTGTCTCTTATAGTCTAAAAGGTAAAATAAAGTTTTAGCTGATTCATCATCATCTCCTTTTCTTGTGATTGTGCTGCTGATAGGGGACGAAACTGAAGGGAAAAGCAAATGATTTATAGGTCAACAGTTCAGAAAATATGCAGTAGTTCTTATTTCTTTTTAGGTGGCTGCCCATTACAGATTGGGGTGTGAGGAGGGCTGCTGCAGGAGGAAGGGGCACGGTGGGGGAGCCAGGGGAAAAACGAAGTACTTTATAGCAGAAGCACAGATTTGGAGTCACCTTGGGCAATTCTTTCAATCTGCTGAGATCCAATAAATATGTTCTTACTCATTCTTCTGTGTTCTCAGTCCTGAGGAAAGGAAACATTATTCACCAGGTTTAGAAATCGGGGAACTGCCCTGCAGTCCATACTTTCCTTCACTCCTTACGTCCATTTAATCTCTGCATGTTATCATTTCCTTCTTCCTCTACAGTCTCAATTCATCTTGTTTCCATTTCTCTCTCTCCATGTCTACTACTACTGCCTTGGTTTGGGCTCTCATTATGGTAACTGCCTCCTTCCACTCTATATTGCATTGCAGCCAGGGTAAGCTCTCTATAACACCAAGCTAATTATTTTGGTCAACAGCTTAACATACTATACCGAAGCATTTATTTATTATAGCAAAAACCTGGAAACAACTCAAATACCTATCAACGGTAGAATAAATAATGAAATTGTGGCACACCTGTACAATACAATGCTATATTACAACAACAATAAATGAACAAGTTATGGTATAACCATTCACATGAATAAATTTCATGAATATAACATGGAAGCAAATCACAGAAAAGATCATTCGGTATCATTTATGTGTATATAAAGCTGAAAATAAACAGACGGAACGCAGGTGGCGGTTACATTTAGAGAGGAGGGTGAAGTAATGAAGGTGGGGACGGGAAGGACACTCGCGTAGTGGTGACATTCTATTTCTTGTTTTGGTGGTGGTTAGTTACACGAGTATGCTCACTTTGAGAAAAGCTGCTGAGCTTTAACACGTGATTTTCACACTTTTCTATATGTATATTATTCTTAATTAATACATTTGAAAATCCTATAATGATTCCCCCAGGCCTACAGGGTAAAGCCCAAATTCACAGGATCCCTTCTATGACCAGCACACTTCTCAAACCTTTTCTCTAGCTATTCCTCCTGGGTGTGTTCACTTCACTCACTCTGGATTGTTTGCTGCTCCGTGAAAAGGACAGCAGGTCAGGTGTTTGGGTGACAGAAACTGGTTTTTAATGAATGAATGAATTATGGGGCTGATAATACTTACCCTGCAGTGCCTTTGTGAAGATTAAATGACAGAATATATGTGCATTTCTTAGCACAGTTCTTGAAGCAGAGCAGACACTCAACATATATTAGTTACTCCTTCTTTCCCCTTCCTGCCAGAACCAGATAAATGGATTTCTGATAACTCTGAACATTACTAGAGTATCATAGCTGAAGTTACTCTTTGGGAGGTATTACCTATCAATCTCACTATCTATTTGGTGGAGTTTACAATCTCATTCTGGCTTGTCTTCGATCCCCAAGATTACAAATCTTGACATAGATTTGACTTTCTTGGGCAAACTCTCCCAACAAAATCCATACTTTAATATTCAAGTCTGATCCTTCCCAAATCCCTTGGAAATATCACCACATATCCATTATCTGATAAAGGGGTAAAGAACAGCTGCAACTTAGGAAAGATATTTCACAGGGTCCAGTTTTGCTTTATTTGGGCACTTTAGGTGGATGAGGTCATAGAAGGATCTGAGAGTCCGGAACTGCAAGCTGCTGCTGCTATTGGTTGTTATTTTTCAAAATATTATCTTCTTGCTATAAAAAATGTTTTTCTTCTGATGCCAGATTTCAGCAAGACCTTCCATCTGGTCTGTACTGATAACCAGAATCTTGAGATGCTCATTCCTCTTACAGCTTGTAGTTTAAAATGATCCAGACTGGGTTTTACAGCTTCTTCTTAAGAATTTTGTCTTCCTAATTCTACAATTGCAATGTTGAGAATTGATCAACAGGAGAGAGCTCTAACAGTGGATCTATTACAAGTGTTTTGCTGGCTATGTGTATTTTCCATTTTGCATGTCTTAGGGGAATATGGCCATGATATAAAAGCAGTGATCTCTATTAGGACAAGGACCATAGTGAACCAAGTATCCACAGTGGGTGAGACAAAAAAAAGAAAAGAAAGAAAGAAAAGAAAAAAATAAAAATGAAAAATAAAATTAGAATCAAATCGAATTAGAATTCTCAAGGATTTTGCCAATTTCCATAAATTCTGGTTCTCAGTTTCTTAATCCATAAAACGTGAAAAGGGATATCAAATTATAAAACATAGATTGGATATTGATGAAAGTCCTTTTCTTCCCAGGAAGATGAACTTTGGTAAGTTGACTCTCCTGGGCCCCAAGCTTTAGGGGCCACAATACTGCTTCTAGAAAATGACTCATAGAGGAGAAAACAAGGGAGAAATGAGCCACTCTAAAGAGCTGCTGCCCATTTCTCCCCTTTTCTCTTTCCTGTCTCCCACACCCCTCCCGGCATTTTGCATACTCATCTTCAGTGTTTCCCGGAAGTTAATGTTCATATACTTTAACATGTATAAAAATGTGAGAGATAGAGAAGAAAGAAGCATAAAGCATGAGATGCTCAGATTCACCTCTGTCCTGAGATGCCCTTGATAATGTATGGTATGAAAAATAAAGCCTTATTTGGTTGAAATTCACCTCTCTAGCAGCCTCGAGCTTACTTTCTCATGTAACTTAACCTACAGAAATAGAGGAAAAGCCTCTCCATATTAAAGTATTAGATTTAGATATTTTACTTTTAAAGGGTAGCATAGTAATAAAATTTTAAGAAGGATCACCGAAACATGAAAAAAATGACCTGTGCGTAAAGCTGAGGTGTAGAGAATAGGATGTTTGAGTAATGAGATGACCTAATGGGTCAGGGCCTGAGGCTTTCTGAAAAGGGAGCTACTTTCCATTTGACACCTTGGGATCTTGGTGTGGGGATGGGGGTAATGTGTTGATTGAACCAGGTAGGGGAGAAGTTGCTGCTAGTGATGTTATCTTATTTTTCTCTTCAATAATAATCTCATCAAACAACAGGGGATGGGAACATATTGTAGTGTCACCTGGGCTAGGGATGGGTTCTGGATTTTGTCTCTTACTAAATACCATCTCTGAGAAATCCTAACTTAGTTACTTTCCTCCAAAAAATAGAAATTTATTTACACGATTAATGTTGACTAGGCAACAATAAAAAGAAATGAGAAGCAAATATTTTGAATAGATGCCAAAATGGCTAACAAGGTGACATCAGAGTGAGCTGCAAGGAAGGCTGTGACTCATGTCTTAACACATGCCCAATGGATTGGTGTGTCCAGGAGGATACCCAGGAACACCTGATCTAGGAATATGCCCCAAGTAAAGTCACCATGGGCAGGAGAAGAGAAAAGAATGAAAACTTGAGTTTACTATGTTTGTGACGTTGATTACTGTGTAATTTAAAGTTGCCAGGTGTTGGATATAAATCATTAATCTAAATATTTTTTTATATAAAAATAATCTGTGAAGTCTTAATCCCTGGAAGTCTTCATTAAAGGGATAATGATCACCTAAAGGAATATATAGGCATGTACATTATTTTTTGAGCTCCTCTCCTGCTCTATCATTACAAGTCTCAATTTATACAGAGATTTGTAGCAACCTCTGTGTTTCAACAGCCCATATCAGGTGATGATGACATAATCGTGAAGTTCTATCAACAATGATGAATCAGGATTTGAACGAGTTTCTGTATAGCTCTCCAGTAATGAAATAGCTGGGCAGAAGCACTTCTCCCACCTCTAGGCAGCAAAATGGTTAGCTATGGATGTGCTATGCAATTTTAGAAATAAGCAACATACTTTGCTTTAAACATGATAGAGAAATTGGGCTGAGTCCCACTTAGGAGGCCCGCTTCATTTTCAAGTTCTATGGTCTGGGAGCTAAAGTTCTGAAGCAGGGAAAAAGGCAGGCGGGCTTATTTTCTGAAATTGCTAAGTGGGCCTCAAACGCTTCCTCTCATTTATTTGTTGAAGACAGAATCATCTCACCTAATTCAGCAGGAATACAAGTGCATCAGCAAGAAGAGAAAGGCTGGCTCATAATCTCCTCTTTGTATTTGCAATATGTGTTTGAAACGTATTTCAAATATTGTCCGCATTGAAGAGGCTGAACTGGGAGCCCTTGCTTCCTGCCCCATGAACAGGATTAAGTCAGAAAAGCCCCAGATTCACAAATCCACCCTGGGTGTTTAAGGTCATGCACATTATGTCCAAATGTCTACACACACACACACACACACACACACACACACACACACACACGCCATATGTGTGTGCATGCAAATATATATTCTGGAGCAATGTCGAGTTCAGACCAGGAGCATAACCTGCTTGGAGCTGGGAGTAAAAGAAGAGTGGTAGGAGAACCCTGAATTATTTGGGAAAAAGCTCCTCCCCCAAACCATTTGTCCATCCATTATCCCCTCCCTGACTCTTCGGTGCAGGAAGCAGAGAAGGACAATGAGGAAGGTCAGGAAGATGCACCCTGGGATGCTGACACCCTCTGCCTCATCCTTCTAACCTAAGGACAAGGTCAAGCAGGATTGAGTTGAATACAAGGTCCTATCCAAAACTGGACACAAAGACATACAAATTATATATTTTTTAACAATGCAAAACCATGTATGATCCTGTGATAGGCGCAGGAACCACCTGCATTTAGCTTCAATTCCCTTTCATTTTCACTATGTAGGGGACCAGTCTCTCACCTTGCAGTGTTGGGTAGAAATAGCTTAAGACTAAACTTCCCGTCTTAACTCGCACTTGGACGGCTTTATTTTGTAATTTAAGAAAAAGAGTCATCTCTATCGCCTCCCCACCCGGGAATTTTCTTTATCAGGACTAAGCACATTATTATTTTGTGAGGGCTGGAGCAACCGTGCTGTCCTTTCTAATCAAATGTTTTTCAATCACCGTTGGCTTGGAAATCATCTCGTCCTCCTTTCCGCGTGATTTCCACTCAAGTTTTTCCTCCTAGAACCCCTTTCACATTTATTTAATTTCTAAGCCGCCTCAAATCCTTTCGCAAGGAAGCCCGAGAAATTCGTAAACCACAGTTATACACGATGTCGACGCTCAGGTTCACACATCTGGGGGGACTGACGGAGAAATGCGTCCCTTATTAAGAGGTCCAGGGGGCGGACAGTGCGCAGGCGACCTCCGTAGTTTCCCGCCCCCTGCCCCAACTTCCGCCGCCTTTGCGCCTCAGAGGGAGCAAAAATCCCCCCAAGGCAGAGCTTGGGCCCCTGGCCTTGGGTGGGGGTGAGCCGGGAAGCCGCGGTCGCCCCTAGAAGGGTGTGCCCCTCACCTTGCGGACGGTGCGTGCAGCCGCGTCGCATTGGGCGAGCTGGGGCGTCCCGCTGGCTCCAGAAGTCTCACTCCCAACACGCTCCTTTTGCTCCGGAGCTATATCAAAGCACCACTTATCGCAATCCTGGGTTCTGGGGTACGCTGAGTCGCGGGGCTCTGTTCCCTCGAGCGTCCTTGGCCCGCGCCGGTGCCCGGGTGTTGCGGCGAGGCGGAGCCGGAGCGCGGCGCGCGGGGCGGCAGGCGCTGCGCTTCGCGGAGTCTGGGCTCCCCGACTGGGAGAGGAGGAGAGAGCGAGAACGGAGAAGAGGAGGAGGAGCAGGGGCAGGGGCAGTCTATTAAATCAACCGGCAGGTTGCAGCCACCTAGGACACCACTGAACCGAGAAAGGGGTGGGTGCGATAAAAACGTGAGCAGATGCAATGCGGGCGGTGGTGGTGGTGGTGGAGGACTGGGGGGGCCGGCGGCGGGGGGAGGGAGTCGGAGCTCTGAGGTGCTTCAGGTCTTGCTTAGGCTGCAAAAGAGAAATTCTGAACCTGATGGCGCCCTCAAGTCTCCGGGTTGCAAACACTAGAGGGCAGCGCTGTCCACGCTATAAACCTGGCCTACAGGGTTGGAGGTGCAGACTAGGGTCCCGCCTCCTGAGAACCCTCCCTTGGCGGCGGCCCAGGAGGACAAGGACTTAAATGGTGCAAGGAGAGGCAGACTCCACTCCCCATTTCTGCCACCAGCCTGGGTTGGGGAGGAAGGGAAGAAGAGTTGGCAGGTTTGGACTTTGACTCTCTGGTTCCTCCAGGCAAACCCTTTGGAGGTGAATTACTCAGGGAAAAATTACAGTCGACCTGCACAGGATTCCTTAATGAGAAGGATGAGAAGGATGTAAGGAAGAGGTGGAAGAAAATTCGGCTGGAGAAAGTAAAAGCGGGGCAGAGAGGTGGTGAAAGCAGAGAAGAAAAGAAGAAGGGATGGGGGTGGGGAGCTTGGAGCTGATATTTCAGTTGAGTTGAGGGCTTTGTGCTCTTCCTAGCTTTCCAGGAGTATCCGTCTGCTGCCAGGCCAGAGAAGTTAACTTGGGAGGGACTTTATGGAATCCTGAGGGCTGATTGGTTACTGCTGCCTGTCGGGAACTTGGGCGGCTCTGAAACCCTGAAGCTTTACACAGATCGATTCCCTAACATTATTTCGAAAAACTCAGATTATTTGAACTACAACCTGGCAGATGCGAGAGGAGATATGGGGAGCCATAAAATAAAATAGAAAACCTTATGTCGACAGTATGATCTGTAGACAGCCTGATACAATCTTCAAGTTGAAAGGACCTTGGAACCTGTGTAGACAACTCATGTTTCACTCCCAAATATCTATCTCATACTTGCCTTTCTTGTGTGTATCCTTATGGCTGAATTGAGAAGGCTTTTCTTTCTTTCTTTCTTTCTTTCTTTCTTTCTTTCTTTCTTTCTTTCTTTCTTTCTTTCTTTCTTTCTTTCTTTCTTTCTTTCTTTCTTTCTTTCACCTATTTATTATTTAAAAAAAATTTTTTTTTGTATCTTGACAATTATAAAACAAATGAAATCCTTTCTCAATTCGGAAAGCAAGCTGTGTGCCCTTTCTGCCTTCTGGAATGCCTCTCAGGATCCACAAAGACTAGGTGAGGGGTGTGGAGGGGAATTTTGCTGAATAAGAGAAAGGAAGGTTGATAAGCTATAGCCTTGAATTGTTATTTGCCTCTGTTCATCCTGTTACATGAAGAGAAAAGGCTTAAGTGGACAAAACCTAACAGGAGGATGAGAAGGAAGGATGTTTTCCTACAAAAGAAAGATGATGCTTCCAAGTCATCATTTGAAATACTTTTGATGATAGAAGTGTTGTATAAAAATAAACAGAACAAGAATCAGTCCTCGTCTTTTTTAAGGATCACAATTTTTAGATATCTCAGGAGTAAGGACATGGTCCTACTCTGGCAAATCTGGAGTCTTTCCAAAAGAAGGAAATTTGAGTTCATTGTGTTCCTTTTTTTAGAAAATTAGCTTGCCTATTCTTTGGTTATTGCAGTGTAAGCAACTGTAGAAACATATTTTAGATTTAGAAACTCTCCTGAACATACCTCAGAATAACCTAGTGTTGTCAGATTTCAGCTTCATGAAGTTCACGGTATTCTCAAGCTATTAATTAACTTTTGGAATATTTTTTATTAGTTTTAATGAAAGTCAACATCTGCTTAATTAGGAGCTGATAATTCAATTTGTGGATTGTTCATTTGCATTTCCATGGGGATCTGTGAGTGCTTTAAGATGGAAGGTATATGTAAACCACGTGCCAATTTCATAATGAAGAATTCTTTGCCAGTTAAAAAAAATCTGTAAGGATTGAGTGGAGCCCTGGGCAATGGCATAACGAATTCATCAACTTGCAGTGAGAACTCAGAAGTCATTATGAAGGAATTAGTTGATTAAATTCATTCATTCATTCATTCATTCATTCATTCAAATAATGTTGGTTAACATCCACCCTTTACTAAGCATGAGCCAGCTTCTAGGAATACAATAAAGAAGCTACAGTTTCTTCTCTGACAGACCTTAGAAACACTGATTCATAAACTAGTAAAACCAATCAAAAGTAATAGTTGGGAGAACAGAGAAGTACAGGGTGCTGTGGGAGAATAAAGGAGAGCAATTTAATTCAGACTTGAAGATCAGGGAATAACAGCTGGAGGAGAGGGCAGTGGTTGTGTATGTATGGGAGAAGGGGTGGTTGGTAGTGGTGGGGAGTAGGGAAAATGAACAATGGTTTGTTTCCATTTCTGAGACATATCTTAATCACATTTGTTAGTTTTCCGCTTGGAAGCTGGGACCTTACTTTAATATATGAGGAAGCAAGCATTCAAATGCTGCATTTTCCTTAGAGTTAGACTAGAAGCTTCTTAAGATAGGGACTGAGTATGACTTGTTCATTTTACCAGTAGAGGAAAATTCAGGACCCTAGTAGACATTTGTTTATGGTTTTCCACTTCCACCATGGAAGTGGGAATGAAATGGGAAGGGAAAGAGTTGTGGTAGGGAGGAGTTCACACATCCTAGGTGCTCACACAATCCTAATCACTCTCCATATGTTGTCCCACTCAATCATCCCAATAATACTATGACATAGGTTTTATGCCTTTTACTGTTGCTTTCAAAGAATGAGCTTCCAATTGCATTCTATATCTGTGATGTGACAAAGGCCAGAGGGAGAGTATGAAATGCCTATAGGTAGCTTTCTGCACTAGACAACTCTAAGTTAAGTTATGCTATGGTAACAAAGCATAACCTCCAAATATCAGTGACTTACTATAGCAAAAGTTTATATCTTGCTCACAGTACATATTAGCTATGGGTTGGCTGCAAGTCTGGGCTCTGTAGAAATGGGCCTGGGAGTTACAAAATATTGTGAACAAATCGACAACAGTCTTCAGCAAAGCTTTGGAAGAAGGCTTTTTCTCTTTAAAGTATTTATTTGTTGACTCTCTTAACTAATGGTGTTCGCTAACCTCAGGATACAGGGAACAAAATAATAAATCTAGGTTGATTAACTTAATTGATTAGAGCATGTAACCAGGGCCAAACATTATAGCAACTGTTGTCCTTGCACTAAGAAAAAGCTCCATTCTCTGGCCACAAATTGGCTATTTCTCCATGTTAGCACATGTTAATATTTGTTCCCATGAGAAAGTAAATAAGATAGACTTGGTGGATTAGGATTAACCTAACATGAGAGAAAACTTCAAGTTCTTGTATGGACAGTGGCTCATGGTCAAAACATTTCTTCATTGAAAATAGTTCTGAGAGGCAGCTCACTCAGTGAAGAGTAAAAATAATTGACATTATTTTAATAAATATTTCTTGAACACCTCCAACCTGGAAGTTCAAAAGACATATACCTAGTCCCTGCTGTCAAGGAACTCAAAGTCAAAGTATGTGAAGGCATCTTCTGAATTACTACATGAAGATGCTGAAGGAGCAGAGAAGGCTAGGTGGAGGAATTGGGGCTGAACTGGATTTGGAAAGATGTGTAGAGTATGAGTAGGCTCTCTCGCTGTAGGCCTAATCTTTCTGCCTCGGTGCCTGTCTTTCTGCTATCTGGAAAAGAAGGAGCTCATGGGTAAATACTTTGCCTATGGACATATAGGTGGTATGTGTCCGAGGTGAGGTTTGAACCGATGACTATTTTAAAGCCCGTTCTTGTCTATTCCTCTGCAATGTGTTCCAGAAATGGGCTGATAGAGCTCCAAGGAAAGCTTGGTTACGGGAATGAAGGGTCTGTGGGACCCAGGTTCACTAAAGCAGGGGATTCCTGTGGGAGTATTTAATATTGAGGGTGTGGAATGGGGGGAAGGTGAACCAAAAGCAGACGCCTTTAAAATGTTTATTATTTTTTCACTAGTAATATTATTACTTTGTGTAGAGATTTACAACTTTCAAAGCACTTTCATAATACCCAGCAACTTCCAATCAAGTTTTAAAAAAGAAACATAGTTCACAATATAACATATTAGATGACAATAACACCTTAACTTTATTTATTCATTTATTTATTTTCATAGCTTTATTGAGGTATAATTTGTATAACATAATATTCACCCATTTTGAGTGTATAGTTCAATGGTTTTATTAAATTATATTAAATTATGGTGGTACAGCCATCACTACCGTCCAGTTGTAGAACATCTCCCTTGCCCTGAAAAATTCCCTCATGCCTGTTTGCAGTTTCCCTGATCCCTACTCTGGTCCTAGACAAAAACACTCATTTGCTTTCTGTCTCTATAGATTTGGATGCCAGTGCATATAAATATACAATATTTTGTGTCTTGCTTCTTTTACTTAGCAAAATGTCTTTGAGTTCATTCGTATGTAGCATGTACCGATAGTTCTTTCCTTTCAATTGCTGAATTGTTTTCCATTGTATGTCTATGGCACATAAAAATTCAGTCACCAGTTGCTGAATATTTGTATACCTCCTTAATTTTAAATAGCACTTTTAAACTTACAAATCACTTTATTTTAATCGACCTTCGTGAACCATGGGAAGAGCTCATAGCAGGTTATTATTCTCATTTTATCATGACAATAAAGATGGTAAAAGTGGCTGACATTTATTGAGCTCTTAGTTTTTGCAGTACAGCTCTAAACATGTTATGTGTATTAACTCATTTAATCTTTGTAACAACCTTACGGGAAAATTACTATTATTATCTTCATATTTTTGGTGAATAGACTGGTCCAAAGAGGTTAATTAACATTCTGAAATCTTTGCAGCCAGTAGGTGGAAAAATTGGGGTTTAAAACCAGGTAATCTGGCAACAGTAGCAAGGCCTAGAGAAGTTAAGAGATGACTTGATTTATTCAAGGCCACTGCTAATAAATGGAGATGTTTCTCTTCTTTTCAATACAGGTATATTTGATGTAAATTTATCAGATCTCAGAGAATTTTAGAGAAATTAGACATCTTAGATATTAATAAGTAGTATATGTATTTTTTCTGTGTAGATGAGGATATGGGCTGACTCTAAAGTTGTTTATACTTTTGTCATTAACTTCCTCTTTTTTTTTTAGTAAAGAAAAATTTAGGGGTTTACCTTTCGATTTGGTTTTAAATATTTTTAAGGTTTAAAAGTATTTAAAATTTGTAATTCCTAGTAGGAAAACATTATCTGAACAAATACCCTAAGGGCAAATCACTGTAAAATGTTACAGCTGCATTTGGGGCAGAAAGGTAGGGATTCTTTTCAAAGAACCCCAACTTTCTTCATGAGTTCAGAGGTACAATGGTGACATCTATTGAGTGATTTAAGTTGCTTTTCCTTCAGCAAGTTCTTTAATTATCAGAAGGCCATTATGCTTGACCTCCAAATTTGGCTGACAATTTACTGATGTGATTCATAATCTTTGGGTTGCTCTGATATTTTGACATATTTGCCAGGTTCTGAGCCACATCCTGGAAGGCCACCATAACTTCTGAATCCTGCATGGCAAGAACCTTTGGATCACTAAGAATTTCACTGAGCCCAGGCATTCCTGTCATTCGAAGCATGCTCCCTCCCATTCCAGGCGTTCCCCCAAGAAAGCCGCCTGGAAAAGAACTCTACTGAGCTCCTGATTGTCATCTGGCTTCATCCTCCCTCTGGGCTCTCTCATGTTCTCCCCAAACCTTCTTAATTAACCCTTTTAATTTTTTCTTTGATCTCTCTCCTTCACGTTTCCACTCATACTTTCTCTGACGTTTTGCAATTTTCTAGGCACTTGGTTGAACTTCTTTCAGCATTGTCCTAGCATCTTCATCATAATCCAATTTACATGCAAGGGCGAGATCATGGGATGCTTCTTCCCAGTGGCCCAGAAGTCTGTGCTTTCCCTCATCACTTGCAGGACTGAGCTGAATTAGGATTTATTTTAATAGTTCTGTCACAGTCATAGACTGGCAGCATTTGGCTTCTGTAATTTGATGAAGACACTGGCTCTCTTGGTATATAGAATGGCCAAGTAAGAATCAGGCCGACGGCATCAGTGAACAAGTCAATGGCTTTCTGTAGTTCACCATCACTCAGGGCATCAATGGCAGCCGCTTTTTTATCATTTGCCTGATCCATCATCTCTTCAGTTATCTCTGCGTTTTCATCTCCCTTTTCTTGAGGGGCTCGGCATGTGGTTCAATCACATCTTCACTGTTAATTTCTGTCTTTATATTTTCTTTTGCCTTCTTGCTACCTGTTTTTCCTTCCTTGGTATTTTCTTCTGAGTTGCAGGTGGTATTTTACCCTCTATGCTTTCTACCCACTCCCTCCAGAAGTGCGTTTCTTTGGTGTGCAGAATGCTTGGATCTTGCTTATACATTTTCACAAAGGGCCCGTGGTCAGAAAGCAGTGGAAGGTGGCAGGGGAGGCTGAACCTGCAGCCCAATTCCAGATTATGGGCACTAGGTTGGTGTGACTGTGTAGAAGGCTTAGCCTCCTTCTTAAAGATTGATATGAAGCCTGATGTGATGGGACACTGAAAAAGAGTAAGTTTATATTGAAGAGAATACAGAAACAAGAAATAAAAGCATGGAGGAGACATAATTGCTTCTCTTTGAGTTCAGGGCACAAAGAATGCATGTTTGACAGGGCCCCAAACCTATTTTTGGTTCTAGTGAATTCTTGAATTCACAGGTGACTGGGCCAGCATGAGAATTCCAAGTGTGCCATGTCTATACAGAGGGAATTGGCCACAATTCTTTCAGAAAGGGATGGTATTAAAGAAACGTTTATAATTTAGCTACATCAGGCTCTGGAAACTATTAACAAGTACTTTTCAAAGTGAGTCCCTAGAAAGTAAAATGATCTAATTTTTTATGAGATTCTCTGTTAAATTTTCATCTCTAGGAATATCAAATATCATGATCGCAGTGTTGATTATGGAATACTGCAATATTTTACCTTTCATTCAGTGAATTTTCAACTCCTTTCTTTCTATCACATTATGGTAAAGGTCACTGGTGTTACTGCTTATATGGTCCCTCCTTTCGAAGATAGTTCAAGCCTGCCCCTCACTGCCGTGCTGCATGTGGAGGAGGGTCTATGCATCCTCCAACACTGTTGGGGAGACAAAGGCTGCAGAGCTGACTCTCTCCAGGCTCCAGACCCTTCCTTTATTATGCTTTGTCTGACTTTTTGCTTGACCTCCCAGGCTCCAGAGGCACAAATTCAAGGCTCGGTTTTTATCTCCCTACACTCTTTTCTTGCCAAGAGCAGGCCTTTCTAGAGATTTGAGTTATTCATAAATATTACTCCCACCCTCCCCCCACCCCTTCTTTTAACCTTACAGGGGAAGATCTGTAGCATTTCATGGAGGATGGTCTGGAGCAAATGATGTGTAGGATTGGACAAGTTTTAGAGAAGTCATATTCCAAGTAAGAGGGCAATTTACAATGGAAAATGTGTGAAATTCATTTGCTTCATGAGATTAAATTTTCAGAGAATAAAATAATTCAGTGTGACTGGCCCTGGGGTGTGTGTTTATGGGTCAGGACTGGAGTCATGCTGTGGAAGTTAAGCTTGAACCGAGGGGAAACTCTGCATGTAGCTGTAAGGAATATGCAGGACCTCAATCAGGATTAGATCTTGGAAGGTCAAGACTGTGAGCAATAAAAACTGGAGCTATTGCAATAATCATGTGTGAAATTATAAGAATCGGAAATAAGGCAGAGGTTATGGATACGTATAGAGGTAAGGAAGTATTTGAGAGAAACTTAAGAGGGCAAAATCATAGGATTTGGTGACCAACGAGAGAGGAGGGGCAGGAGGGAAAAGGGATTTTGGTATTTTCACTTGTTTCTAGGCTGGAATACAAAAACTATGGTTTTAAGATGCAAAAGTAAAAAAGGAAGTAAACAGACTAATCCAGAGGGCCATTTTGAATACAAGTATCTCGAACTCTGTAACAGACCTATCGAGGAGACAGAATTGATTCTGTGGCTTCCTGGGGTTTTTGTCCTGTTTGTATGTAGACCATCTGATTGTTGGTCTAGAGAGTGGCAAGTTTCTTGTTCTTCATCAGAAATTTTCCAGACGTTGATTCTAATTCAAGACCCTCACTAATTTAAATTCATTTTACTGGTAAGAAGAGGAATAGGCATGGTATAGGCAGGTTTAGAGGGAGGAGGGGATTTCATTCAATACCTCTATTATTTTTGAGGTGGTACAATGGTTTCTAAACTTGGCTATGCATCAAAATCATCCAGAGAAAGTAAACAATAACACAAACAAAACCCAGACCCTGACCTTGACCTACCGCATCAAAATCTCAGAATCCTATTTTTCAAAATCTCAGAAATCTATTTTTCAGTCTTCCTCAAATTATTACTTAATGTGTTAAAAAAAAATATTGCTGAAGACCTATAAACAATGTATTTTCATGATATTAATTTTGTCTTAGAACAGGGTTTCTCAAACTGTTCATGTTTATGCAACGCCCCCCGCCGCCCCTTTTTTTAAATCCCACCAGACATTCAGAGTTTGTCTTAGTCTGTTCAGGCTGCCATAACAAAATAACATAGACTGGGTGACTTAAACAAAATAAATTATTTTCTCATGGTTCTGAAGGCTGAAAAATCTAAGTTCAAGGTTCTAGCAGGGTTCAGTTTCTTGTGAGACTTGCTTCCTGGCTTGCAGACAGCCATGTTTCTCAGCGTCTTCACATGATGAAGAGAGAGAGCTCTCTGATGTCTCTTCCCTTTTACAAGGACACTGTTCTGTTGGATCAGGGCTCCACACTTATGACTTCATTTTACCTTAGTCACCTCCTTAAAGGCTCTATCTCCAGTATATTCACATGAGAGGTTAAGGTTTCAATGTATGAATTTTAGAGGGACACAGTTCAGTCCACAGCAGTGAGCTACAAAGGCAAACTTACACTCATAAGTGAGATTTTCAACAATAATAACAATAAGACACACATACGTGGAGTGTTTTCTAGCTTTTCTTCATTACAGTTATTAACACTTTGCCACATTTCTCACCGCTGTTTTAACAAATCTGTAAAGCAGAAATTTAAAAAAATGAAAGACATCAAGAAACAAAGTTCTTTAAAAAGTGTCAACGTGATACAATCAATTGCTTGGCAGGACATATCAGACTAACAATAATAGTCTAGAATGGTAGAGTAGTCCACTCTTTTGACTCTTGAACTACTTGCACAGAATTATATACTTTTACATTTTGATTAGAGATTAAAATAATCATTTTGTAATTCAGGTAAAAATATTTTAAGTTCACATATAATATAACCATAATATACATTTAGCAGTGTGGTGGCAGAACCAACATCCAAATCCAGGTTTTCTGAGACAAATTTCACATTTTTCCCTAATCCAGCCTGAGTCCTATTTTCCGCCAGTGTTATAATACACTATTCACTAGTGTCTCAGAGTAATGTAACGAGTTACCACAAACTCAACTTAAAGCAATAAATGTATTCCCTCACAGTTCTTGATGCTAGTTCAAAAGCAAGGTGTCGGCAGGGTGATGCTCCATCTGTGACTTTGGGTAGAATCTTTCTTTGCCTCTTCCTGGCTTCCGGTGGTGGCTAGCATTCCTTGGCTTGCAGCTGCATCACTCCCATCTCCTCCTCTGTTGTCACATGGTGTTCTCCCTGTGCATCTCTCTCTTCACTTGGCATTTTCCTCTTCCTATATAAGGATAAAGATCCTATTCTGAATGCAATCACATTCACAGGTACAAGGGACTGGGACTTCAACTTACCTTTATGAGGACACAATTCAATCCATAACACCTGGTAACCCAGCAAGAATGCCTGAATTTCTGCACCAGATGATCATCTTTGTCTCCAAATTAATACAGTATGCTAACCCACTGAGGAGATTGTTCTGTAATTCAGAGAACATTATTAATTTTAAAAAGTCTTTAAAAAGAAAATGTCTAGTTAATCTCTTCTTGATGGCTATATATTCTTTTTAGGAGTAGAAAGTATTATTTCGTGGAGAAAAAAAGATAAGCAGTACTCTCACCTTCTTTATGAGCTTAGATCAAGCTGGTCAAGTGTCTTAGTTCAGAAGGGTTTTTATGTGTCTGTGGGAGCTCAAACTCGGAATTATAGAGTTAAAATTTTTGTTCTCAGTATGACCGTGGACATTGATCTTGATGGTACCACCGATGGTAGGTTTCTTTCTTATTTTTTAAGCTTTTATTAAGTCTCTGGTGTGTGCAAGGTTTCCAAAAGAACAAATAAAATGCTTCCTACCTTCAAATGACACTCAGCGTTGCTTTCCTTCCAAAGGTAGAGGAGCACCAACAAAAACTATTTTTGCCCTTGGCAAAACCTAATGTAAAAGGATGTTCTGTGCCAAATAGGAGAGAGGTAAAAGATAGAGTGTGAGAGAGTGAGAGAGACAAGAGCGGGGAGAGAAAGAAAGAGAGAGAGAGGGGAGAGAAAGATAAACTAACAAATAGTTATATTCCTGTTGCAGTCATGTTCAGGTAATTTATTCTGTCACTTAAAAAGGCATTGATAATATTTGTTTTCATTTCATTATTTTTAATACTCTTTTTACACTTGAATCCATTTTATTTCTAATCTCTTTTTAAAGCCAGGCCTGATATTCTCTCTGTGTGACAGCTTCATAAACTGGTAGGTCAAATTTATAATCTGGAGCTGACAGTGCAGAGGCTGAGATGACTGCACTGATGTAGGTATAATGGTTGTTCACTAAGTCACCCAAGATTACACCACGTTTCAGGATCACATTGTGTAAAAGTCAGAGAAATCATAGTACACTGCCAGAGTGAGGTGACATAATCTGATGGACATAATGAGACCAAATGAAGACAACATTTTGTATATTGTCTTGATTAAGGCTCTATAGAGAGTATTATACAAAGTAATGCAAAAGATTCAGGGTTGCTTAGTAAGCTTAGAAGAGCTTCTGTCCTTGTATTTAGTTAGTCACTTCCAGTACATTCATAAATAGTTACTTGGCCACACAGATGAGCAGATTCTACTCTAGATGAACGAGTCACAAATCTGACTCTTGATGTTTTTAGAATCATTCCAATGCTCACCTAGTATCAAGTAATGAGGCAGAGAAAAAAAGACAAGACTTAAAAAAGTTCTCATTTGCCACAAATCATGCATCATATGCTACCCATGTTCCCAAATGGTTAGTCTGATTCTGTAGAAATATAAATGGAAGAGCTTTCCCAAAAAAGCAGAGTGAACCCCATTTAACCTGCCATTATGGCCGGTGCTGGTGAGCACTAAAGCTGTTTGCTAGTTTAACCACCATTTTTCTCCCATTTTGCTTATTCACTCTCCTCAGTTAGACTTGTGCTGTTTTCTATGGGTCCTAGCTGACTCCATGATTTAGTTTTAGGCATTGCTATACAGCTCAAGTGAAGAACAATGTTCACAAACATCACCATTGTTTCCTATGAACCCTTGTCATCTATAGGACAAAGTCCAAATGTCTTAGCTTTGCACTCAACACCCTGTCCAAATGAATCCCTTTATCTGTGCCTGAAGCTTCAGCCAAACAAGACCATTATTCTTTGGATAGGCGTTGAACTTTCTCTACACCAACCCTTTGTGCATACTGTTTATTCTACTTGAAATAAGTAACAGTTAATTTAAATTCTACCCATTCTTCAAGTTTCACCTCCTTCATGAAGTCTGTAAGGGATATCTCTTCAATTTAGCCTTGTGATGCTGTCATCTAGGGGATTTTTTTGAAAAAGGCAAAGCAGGCTTTAGTCTTGGCATAAGTGTCTTCTTTTGAAGACATTTTTTCCTTCCCTTGAAAAGAGACAAAGACTAGCATTCAAGTCTTTTGGCTCAAAAGGTAGCAGGAATTAGGTAACATTGTGTTGGTCAGCAGGGAGAATGTTCTGATTTAGTGAGCTTGTAGTTAGTCCATCCAATAGCAGCCAGACCTCTTGACCTCCTCCCGATCTTAGGAGGAAGAAAACCAATAACAGACTTTCTGCCTTGCAGCATTTCTGATATGTGGACTTGGAGTAGACACTTGAGCGTTAGTAGCAGCTCGTTTTCCTCTGGAAGATAGAAGTCGAGGAGCAGGGACAGTTTTCATAGTCATAGTCCTGGGCTGCTTCAGTAGCATTATATCCACTCTGAAAAGTATGATACCACTCTAGCTCACCTGTAGATATGTAATTCTAAAGCCTGAAGAGTTTCATTTTTTTTAAAAAAATCTGGCTTTGGTGTTCTCTACAACACTCAACTTCAAGGCTAAGTCTTGAGGACAATTGAAATAATGGCTCTAGTGGGAAGCCACGTCCAATCTTGTCATTGCTAGCAGATGCATCCTCTATCTTAAATTCTGTTCAGGGTGCAGTTCTACAGACATTTCTTATTACTGCTGTGATTGAAAGTACAGAAGCAGTGGTTGCTCTTATAGCTTGGAGGCTTTGAACTGTGGGTCTCTCATTCAACTTAGATTGCACACCTCAGGCAGAGAGAACACTTTCCTTGTGAAGGCAGTGTTTCCTTTTATCTCAATTTGCAGACTTGAGAGCTCTGGTCTGAGTTTATTTCTCCCTTGTAGGTTTTATTAAAAGTGATAAAGAAGAGCCAACACAGAGACCATTTTGACTATTCCAACCATTTCCCTTAACACTGGCATCTCTATGAGTACATGAATATTCTTCCAAAGTACATGAACATTCTTCCAAAGTACAGAGGCAAACACTTAACTAAACATTTTGCTATCTCATTAAAAGATCATCAGTTTTCCAGCTGATTTGCCTTCACTAAGCCTTGACATATTTTGGCTTCAGTTCTTAGTAGGTATACTTTAAGGTACCAGTTTCTGTATCACTAAGATTTTATTTGTCTGTTTATAAGAAAAATCCAAATAAATAGCTCATGTGATATAGAAGTTTATTTCTCTTTCATGTAAAATAAGTCTGGAGGCAAGCAATTTGGGCTAGAATTCAGTCTAATATTTATCTACTATGCCATCCTTTGTATTTAGATTTCAGCTTTTTAGGTTGCCTCATGGTCCAATAATGGCAGCTAGGGTTCTGGATACTTTGTTCAAGTTTTAGACAGAAAGAATGAAAAGGACAGAAGGACAAAGTTGAGTCTGCCTTCTTTAGAAAGAGTAAGGAATATTGTCTTCTAGTTGACATATTGAGTCTAATAACTAAACCAGTATTCTGTTAGGAGGTAGTAGAAAATGGATATTAGATAGGAAACTATCACACTATCATAACCGTATCTCTAGCATTTAACCATCTCTTATGCCAAATGTTAAAAAAAAAAAAAAGTTAAGCTCCTGAATATGCATCTTACAAATACAAAACAAAAATTTCCCAAACTACTCATGTCAAAAAGTTTAGGTCATTAAAAATGAGCTAAATACCCACTCTTAGATTAGTTGAACAGCCACATAAAGGAGTAATTTGACACCATAAAAAGAACAAGATCTTTATGCAATTATATGGAATGATTTCCAGGATATATTGTGAAATAAAGAAAGCAAGTTGCAGAAAGGATATGTAGTGAACTATGTTTTGTATAATAAAGAATAAATAAATAGATAAGAATACACACGCACATACTTGTTGCTTAGTTTTTCAAAAAAGAAACACAAGAATGACAAATTAGAAACTAATGAAAGTGGTTCCATAAGTAGGCAGGTGAGAATTGAAGAAGGAATAGGGCTGGGAACTAGAATTCTCTGAATGTACTTTTACATAGTTTTGACTTTTGTAATATTTTATACATTCATACAAATTTTTTACATAATTTTATATAGTCAAAAACAAAGAAAAGGGATGAAATAAAAAGTGAACAAATACTAAAACTGAATACAAATACAAACAATCCTTATTGTGTATAAAGTCTATATAACTACACAAAAAAAGAACTTTTGAACACAATGCTTTGATCATATATACTTAGAAGTTTATATTCCAAGGGCAAAAACAATTACAAAATATTTTTGAACTCTTCTCCTTTCGTTTGCTGTTGTTCATGATGTTGGTGTTGTGGCTATCAAACTATTTTGTTTGTATAGTAGGATAGAACAAATGAGTGAATACATAGATTTAGGGGGAAAACAAGGATTTTTATTGTGGAAGAAGGGGGCTACCAATATGGAATGGGAGAAATTAAGGAAGAACCCTGGGATGTTGGATTTGAATTGGAGATAGCAGCATAAACTATGTATATGTATTCCTTGCTGATTTCATTAACATGTCCCAGAAGAAATTACATCCCAGTAGCAACTAATACACTTCATTTTCTTAGGTGAAATAATAGTAAGAGAATATTCTTATTCTTAGGATATGCATGCTGAAGTAGTGGTAAAGTCATGATGCTTACAACAACTTATTTTCAAATGCTTCAGTAAAAAGTTAAAGAACCTAAAATAGTCTCTCTCTCTCTCTCTCTCTCTCTCTCTCTCTCTTTCTCTCTAATACTCTGTGTTTACTTCCTTGTTATCTCAGAGTCTTTAATAAAGCCTTGGTAAATTTTTTTTCAGGGTTTTTATTCTTTCTGTGTTTTTGGTTATCAATGGTGGTCAATGCTTGAAGCCAGTGAGGTGGTGGCTAGAATGCTAAAAGGGGAATCTTGGGACAAGAGCTGGGGCTCTCCTCCCAAGAGGAGATTGTCTTTGTATTGTGAAGCTTGCAATAGTTGGCTGGTAGGTTTTAAAAGAAAGTAGTAAGTAAGCCATCATTCCAAACTGATATGGGTGGATAGCCTCAGCTTATTCATGTATGTGGAGCTCAGAAAAAAAGTTCATCTCTACTTCTAATACAATTTATAAACCTGAACCATTGAAACTAAAATTTTAGTCTTCAGTTGCTATAGAACCACAGTGTTCTTTAAAAAATATTCTTTCATATTAGCAATAATGAATGACATATTTTGTTAAATTAGATTCTTGTCTCACAGCCAAAGTTACCTTGTGATTAGAGGACAGCTTAGCTGTAATTACTTTGACCTAACAATTTCTTCTTCCCTGCCTTACAGTATTTTATAATAAATGGTTCCTACCCAAATCAGAGTATTGTGGAGAACGTTATGTGAATTCTTTGTTAGCTTCCTTAGACAAAATTTTCAAGATCTTTGACAAGAATTAGATAGAAGTGAAATTAAATAAAATTATAACAAGAAGCTTGTATAAAATTATAAAATATATTTTAAAAGGACAGGATTATTATTATGTTTTAAACATCTGAATTAAAAACCTACAGTTTCAAGTAAATATCTAATGTACTCCAAAGTACATAAAAGAAAGTAAAGATTTCAAAGACATCTAATCTTTAAGTTCCAACTCAAATATCCTCTACTTCAGGAGTCTTCTCTGAATCCCTGTGCTATATAAATATTTGCCTGTCTCCCCAAAATCATAGCATATTATCTATATCCCACATAGCACTTTTCGCTGTACTTCCTAATGTGATTATATATATAGATGTTATCTTTTATTATAAAATTATAAGTTGCCTGAGGATAGACTCCACATGTTAATTACCTTTATCTCTCCCTTTGTACAGTGAGGAAATAAAATAATTGAATGATTGACTGAAGAGACTATTCAAATTTTTTTGTAAAAGATAGGCTACAAACGTTGCCTATAAAGGGCCACATAGTAGATATTTTAGGCTTGGTGGGCTGTATGGTCTCCATCTCAACTACTCAACTTTGTTGCTGTAGTGTGAATGCAGCTGTAGGTAATATGCAAATGATAGGCATGGTGGCATTTCTATAAAAATTTGTTTAAAAAATTGTAGGTGGGTAGGCTGGATTTGACTCATAGGTTGTAGTTTGCTGACCTCTGTTGTACAACATATATTAATTGTATCTTCAAACAGGAAATATGTTAACAATTTTATAAAATAGTGTAAGCCCTTTATTTCTGTCCCCCTCAGTTGTAATGGCACAATTCTTCCAGACTCTCTGAAAGCCCCTTCCTTACACATACTTCTTAGATGTCTGGTGACCTTTGGCTCTCTCCTCATATTTAAATGAGGTATCTATATAGCTGATTAGAAGCTGCGTGCATGTGGGTAGGGCTTGTTGGTAGTGCACTTTGTCTGGAGACCGACTGGGCCATTTCATCAGGCAATCTGGATGGTATCTTCAGGCTTTTCTCTTGGGCTGATAAAATTCCCCCAAAAAGAATCTTCCGAATGCTTTCTTATACAAGGGACATAGGTGTGTGGAGGAGTGTTTGTGTTGGGGTTGGTGGGGGGGGGGGTGGAGATAAATAAACACAATGAGCAAACTATAGTAAAAGTCTCAAAATATGCTTAGTCCACATTACACGGAGATATACTTCTTTTCTTTACCATGAGACCGAACATTTTACAAGCATAAACTACGTCCCTTTACTGTTGTGCCACTGCCTAGCATGGCCTCTGGGTAGTTACGCAGCAGATGTTTGTGGACTAACTAGAGAGCATAAGCTAGGAAGCTTGGGAAGGATATTTCTCTGTTCCTGACCATTGGGAATCTAGACATCTGATCTTCTACTTCTGTTATGTTTTCCACATTTTTCTTAACTGTAATTTGAAATGAGAATGCCCTTGAATCCACACTTCTTACATGTACATCTTCTTGTGAGTCTTGTCAGAAAAGATTACAAAGCTTAGGAGAATGAGCAGAAATAGGAAAAGAATTATATTCAAATAAAATGCTGTTTAAATTATTCCTTCATTAATTTTTATTTTTCAAGTACTGTCTTCTTAATTGGCTGTTTAGAACCACTTACAATCATTACTTAAAATTAATTTAGGGACTTTATTTACTTAAGCAGTTTCTCATCTATTATTAAAGATCACTTAATAATTTTAACTGTATGTCAAATAAAATGGTAACTTAGAACAGCATCATTCCATTTCCATAGTCAGCTCTCTCTCATTTTTCACATGAGTGCTTCTCACATTCTCTACTTTCCTTCACTTTCCAAAGTTTATTCCTAAATACTTTATTCTTTTTGTTGCAATTGCAAATGGAAATGATACAGATGATATATTATAGAATTGTACACTTGAAACATCTATAATGTAATTAACCAAATTCGCCATAAATTTAATAAAAACAAAACCCCCCAAAACTACAGCCTTCCTTGAGCCCATGTGCCCCTTTCCAGCTACTTTAGTTTTCTTCGTCCTTTAATATTCAAATTTCCTCTCTTTTTAAACTCTCATTACTTCCGAAGCCATTGCACTCTGTCTTAAGTTACCAACACTGGAAGAAACTTCTCACCAGCAAATTCTTTGCCATGCATTCAGTCCACATGCCTTCATCCTTTTTTACTTTCCACTGGGCAACATTTTACACCTCTGATTCTCTCTTTTGGCAGCATTTGCTTTCCTTGCTTTCCAGAACACCACTCTACTCCAGTTTTTCTTAACTCTCTGTTGATGTCTCTCAGCTTTCTTTGCAAGCTCTTCTTTTGAACCATCCTCATAATACTGATGTTCCTTTATTAGTTCCCCCAAATACTACATGGTGTCCTCACTTTCACTGCACTCACACCCACAGCTTTGACAATTACTTCTATGCCAAAGATAGAGATATCTTCCGTTTCTGGCCTTGACCTCTCTTCTGAATTATAGACCCATGTATCTCAGTGGACCAATCTCTGTATGTACAAATTGGAACTCCTTGTCTTTTACTCCAAACCTGTTCTCCTTTCCTTTATGCCCCAGTTTGGTGACTCTGTCCTCCATTCTTCTGCCTACACCCAACAAACTCTCAAGTCTAGGAGAATCCAACTATTGTAATCTTGAGTCTTTCTACTCTTTATTCCTACTACAAATAACTATTATTTTGGCTCAACCTTATCTTTCTCCTAGAACACCTCAGCATTCCCAAATGTTTTTCCTGCTTTACTGCCTTTTATCTATTCCCTACACTGCCACCAGAGGGAGCATTCTACAATGTAAATCTGACCTTGTAAGATTAAAATTGATAGCTTCCATTGCTTTACGAATCAGTCCTATGGATTACAAGGTTCTTCATGACATAGTCTCTGCTGATTAGTTCAGGCTTCTCTTTACTGCTTACTCTTTTGCACCTTACTTCCCAGCCATACTAAAATCAATTCAATTTCTTAAATAAAGCATGTGCATTTTCTTCTAAGCCTACCTATTTATCTAGTAATAAATGAGTGAATAAATCTTATTTTTCTTGATTGATAAATATAGTCATTTTATTCTTTTGTGGGGAAAATTTGTTTACATTTACATATATCATGTAT
>NW_011888914.1:5343433-5347710 GCF_000151845.1 Pteropus vampyrus
TGGAAGAAACTTCTCACCAGCAAATTCTTTGCCATGCATTCAGTCCACATGCCTTCATCCTTTTTTACTTTCCACTGGGCAACATTTTACACCTCTGATTCTCTCTTTTGGCAGCATTTGCTTTCCTTGCTTTCCAGAACACCACTCTACTCCAGTTTTTCTTAACTCTCTGTTGATGTCTCTCAGCTTTCTTTGCAAGCTCTTCTTTTGAACCATCCTCATAATACTGATGTTCCTTTATTAGTTCCCCCAAATACTACATGGTGTCCTCACTTTCACTGCACTCACACCCACAGCTTTGACAATTACTTCTATGCCAAAGATAGAGATATCTTCCGTTTCTGGCCTTGACCTCTCTTCTGAATTATAGACCCATATATCTCAGTGGACCAATCTCTGTATGTACAAATTGGAACTCCTTGTCTTTTACTCCAAACCTGTTCTCCTTTCCTTTATGCCCCAGTTTGGTGACTCTGTCCTCCATTCTTCTGCCTACACCCAACAAACTCTCAAGTCTAGGAGAATCCAACTATTGTAATCTTGAGTCTTTCTACTCTTTATTCCTACTACAAATAACTATTATTTTGGCTCAACCTTATCTTTCTCCTAGAACACCTCAGCATTCCCAAATGTTTTTCCTGCTTTACTGCCTTTTATCTATTCCCTACACTGCCACCAGAGGGAGCATTCTACAATGTAAATCTGACCTTGTAAGATTAAAATTGATAGCTTCCATTGCTTTACGAATCAGTCCTATGGATTACAAGGTTCTTCATGACATAGTCTCTGCTGATTAGTTCAGGCTTCTCTTTACTGCTTACTCTTTTGCACCTTACTTCCCAGCCATACTAAAATCAATTCAATTTCTTAAATAAAGCATGTGCATTTTCTTCTAAGCCTACCTATTTATCTAGTAATAAATGAGTGAATAAATCTTATTTTTCTTGATTGATAAATATAGTCATTTTATTCTTTTGTGGGGAAAATTTGTTTACATTTACATATATCATGTATATAATAAAGTAAAACTTTGCGCATATCTCTTTTAAAAAGAAGTATTCTTTGGAAATGTACTTACATTCAGAATTCTAGGAATCAAAGGTTAGATAACCTAATGACATTAAAATAAAGTTGTTTGGTTAGGTCATTCAGACTTAAATGTGGAAAGAATGATATAACATGTATGCTGTCACTTCACCATCCTGCTAGATTTTGCTAATCAATCATGGCCCTCTTTTCTGAAGAGCTTAGACTCAACATCATAGACCCATCCTAATACTCCAGGAGGTTACCGCTGGTAGGAGTGGCTTCTAAGATGAAACCTCTTTGCTGTTTGTGTGTATGGGTATGGCAAGTAATTTTGCACTGAGGATGTGAGCATAAATGGTTCAGGTAAGTGAATTCTTACCTGAATTTGATTTCTGTCTTCTGTCTCATTTCTTCCAGTGAGGAAGTCCTAACTTTCTGCATATAGTTGTTCTTTTTTTTTTCCCTACCTTAGAGGAATCTCAGTCCAGGTATCTTTAAGCAGGGTGTGCATATCCCTGAGGGGACTAGAAGACTTTCTAGGGGTATGCAGCTTGGGCAGCTTTAAGCAAATCATTTTGTAGATGCTCAGCTTCCATTGAGTTTCTTCCTAAAGCTGATCTGTCTGAGAAGCACAGTCAGTGTTTCTCTTTTCCTACCTCCCTTTTCACAGTTGACCCTCTTCTGCTTAAAAAAAAAAGTGCACCTCTTTCCCATCTAAATATTATTATGAGGCATTTCCCAGGGTATAAAAAACTTAAGGATACTAAACAGAGGGATGTTTGAAAATATAGAGCTCCTGAATAAGAGCCTCTAGATATGGTAAAACAAACAAACAAATAAACAAACAAACAAAAAAGGAAGCGAGCAACGCCTGATTTCATTCAGGTCACGAACTTACGGAAAGGCTCTATGTCCACCTTGCCTCTGTCTAAATATGTTAGAATTAGGATTCAGAAATAAAAATGTTTCTATGGAGCATATATTGACATTTTTACTTAAATCGGAATATGAAGTTGGACTTTTTATGGCAAAAAGAAAGTCTGATTTGACTGACTGGTTTGACCATGAGGACTGGCTTTGCCAGTGAGGTTTTATACAGCAGATATGTTTCACTAATTGAATGGGCTAAATCTGCGATTCCAAGTATATTTTAATACATTTAAATACCACACATAATATGCAATATACTAGAAATTGCATCTTTGTAACTATTACATTTAAGATAAAAATTTAGATTAGACTGAAAAATATATGAAGAGGCATATGTAATTTTTCAAACTTGTGGTGGCAAGTTGACAATATTTTAGGTATATTGTGAAGGAAAGCTTCAAGTTTAGTATCCTATAATAATTAAATAACAAAAATTTGCTTTGAATAATAGGGATTGAACATTTTCACACTTTCAGAGACCATAAAGACCCCTTCAATTTAAGGAGAAAGGTAGGGTGCAGCCAGTGACTAGCCCACACCTATCCTCTAATATCAAGGCAGATGCCACCTATTTCTCTCTAATTTGTCAGAATACTGCCCATTAGACTCCTTATAAAAAGCTTATACAATTGGCATTGACATTCACAAACTTCGATTATACAAGGAAACATGAATATACTATAAAACATAAGAAGTGCATATACATACAGCTCTATTTTATAAACTTAGCCTAACAATTCATAAAATCTATAATAAACATTAATTGAGAGTTTAATTAACAGCAATTTTCTTACCTTTTTAACATTTAGAAGGGCTTTTAGAAGTAATATTTATGGTATGGATCTTTTAAAATGCTATCCAGGGAGTTGTGGATTGATTTTTCTTTCAATAACTTTCCCCTTGGCAAATAAAGGCATTCCAAGCTGTTACAAATATCATTAATTTACTAATAAGCCATCACACTACCTTGCAGAAGAAAGAGCACTAATCTCAGGAAATAGGAATCCTGGACCCTAGTCCCTGATCAACCACCGACTTTTTATGTGACCTTATACCTCAGTGTGTGTGTGTGTGTGTGTGTGTGTGTGTGTGTGTGTGTTTAATTGTCAGAATGTTGAATATATTTGACTCTGAGGACAACTTATAATTGATGACACTTTCCTGGAGTTTTGCATAAAGAATGATTCCAAGGCTACTTCTGGCATTTGTGGGAAAGGGTGCTATGACTGGTTTAGAATATCTATTATGGGTATAGATGAAGCATGTTATATATTTATCAACCCATATGATAAAAAGAATTATGTTGTCAGTGTTTGGTTTTCTGGTACATGTAGTGTGTGTATGTGTATTCTTCTTTCTAAATAGGGGTTCATTAAAGAAGATAAGAAGTCAAGAGCAATCATACTCATTTAATTAGTATTGTAGTGGTTGCCATTTAAGAGTTTTTTTTAAAATAACTGGTAAGATCACCTCACCATTCTCCTAGATTTACAGCTTACAAAAGATCTACTGATGAGAATTAGAAATGCACTTACAGGAGTTTAAGGGAAGGCTAATGAGGTTGCTATTTGGGGGACAATTCAGTTGTAGTTAGAGCCTCCTAAAAGCACCTGGTTTGAGTCACCATTTTCTATCGTTTGTCTCATTCCCTTACAGGTCTAGGAACAAGATTTGCTTGATTAAAACAGACATTATTGTTTTTTAATTACAGACTCACTGCTATTAAACGCACATGCAATTCATGCATAATAACATCATATCCAATTTATGCTGGGTGACAGACCTTTCATGAATCCTTTATTCAAGATATGCACTACTTGGTATCAAATTATCTGGGAGGTAGGCTTATTACTTATCAGAGGACGAGCATGGAATTATAGTCCTAGAAGCAGAATACGTTAAGGTAGCATTAAAAAGGCTCAAATGGTATACTGGGCACCTGAGTTCAGGGGCAATGTGCTATAATCAGTAGGGGATTTGCTTTTCATTTTATCTGAGAATGCTATGTTACACATTTATGTGTTTTGAGAAATAATATTCCAATGAGTCATAATTTTGGTGGTTGTGAAACTTGGGGAGGATAATATCTGGCCTGAAAAGGTTGGCAGTGATCAGATCCATCAGAAAACTGTGCTGTTGCAAACTGGTGGATGCTGCGTAACATAAAATTCTCAGAATTTCAACATAAAGATAATAAAGATAATCTTTTAGTGCAAACATTCCAGAATGGAAGCAATAGACTCACATGCTAGTTTGCTTCCTTCTTTTCTCCTTTTTATAAGATGTGAAATATTATGGTGAATGGGAGGCTGAACTGG
>NW_011888914.1:5347760-5350165 GCF_000151845.1 Pteropus vampyrus
TCCAGGGAGTTGTGGATTGATTTTTCTTTCAATAACTTTCCCCTTGGCAAATAAAGGCATTCCAAGCTGTTACAAATATCATTAATTTACTAATAAGCCATCACACTACCTTGCAGAAGAAAGAGCACTAATCTCAGGAAATAGGAATCCTGGACCCTAGTCCCTGATCAACCACCGACTTTTTATGTGACCTTATACCTCAGTGTGTGTGTGTGTGTGTGTGTGTGTGTGTGTGTGTGTGTTTAATTGTCAGAATGTTGAATATATTTGACTCTGAGGACAACTTATAATTGATGACACTTTCCTGGAGTTTTGCATAAAGAATGATTCCAAGGCTACTTCTGGCATTTGTGGGAAAGGGTGCTATGACTGGTTTAGAATATCTATTATGGGTATAGATGAAGCATGTTATATATTTATCAACCCATATGATAAAAAGAATTATGTTGTCAGTGTTTGGTTTTCTGGTACATGTAGTGTGTGTATGTGTATTCTTCTTTCTAAATAGGGGTTCATTAAAGAAGATAAGAAGTCAAGAGCAATCATACTCATTTAATTAGTATTGTAGTGGTTGCCATTTAAGAGTTTTTTTTAAAATAACTGGTAAGATCACCTCACCATTCTCCTAGATTTACAGCTTACAAAAGATCTACTGATGAGAATTAGAAATGCACTTACAGGAGTTTAAGGGAAGGCTAATGAGGTTGCTATTTGGGGGACAATTCAGTTGTAGTTAGAGCCTCCTAAAAGCACCTGGTTTGAGTCACCATTTTCTATCGTTTGTCTCATTCCCTTACAGGTCTAGGAACAAGATTTGCTTGATTAAAACAGACATTATTGTTTTTTAATTACAGACTCACTGCTATTAAACGCACATGCAATTCATGCATAATAACATCATATCCAATTTATGCTGGGTGACAGACCTTTCATGAATCCTTTATTCAAGATATGCACTACTTGGTATCAAATTATCTGGGAGGTAGGCTTATTACTTATCAGAGGACGAGCATGGAATTATAGTCCTAGAAGCAGAATACGTTAAGGTAGCATTAAAAAGGCTCAAATGGTATACTGGGCACCTGAGTTCAGGGGCAATGTGCTATAATCAGTAGGGGATTTGCTTTTCATTTTATCTGAGAATGCTATGTTACACATTTATGTGTTTTGAGAAATAATATTCCAATGAGTCATAATTTTGGTGGTTGTGAAACTTGGGGAGGATAATATCTGGCCTGAAAAGGTTGGCAGTGATCAGATCCATCAGAAAACTGTGCTGTTGCAAACTGGTGGATGCTGTGTAACATAAAATTCTCAGAATTTCAACATAAAGATAATAAAGATAATCTTTTAGTGCAAACATTCCAGAATGGAAGCAATAGACTCACATGCTAGTTTGCTTCCTTCTTTTCTCCTTTTTATAAGATGTGAAATATTATGGTGAATGGGAGGCTGAACTGGGACTGTGTAATGCGTAGGGATTTTAGTCTATGAAAACTCATCAAAGGTGAGTCTTTGGGTCTCTGTTTGAGATACTACATTGCATACTCTTTTTTGTGGACTCTTATGAACCCATGTTAAAACAGGAAATCAAAACAATGGAGCAACAGTGAGCTGCGATTCTGAAATCCCCATGTGACAGAGACTACTGATAGCTCTTCACCAACCATTTTCCCCTTTGTTTTTAGTAATAGAATTCCTCTACAGCAAGTTTTAGTGGAGCAGGTTGTTACCCAGTGAGAGAACATCTTTGAATCGAGTTGTGACCATGTAAATAAGTTTAAGCCAATGAATGGGATGTGAGCAGAAATGTGTGTGATTTCTGGGTATTCTTTTTGGAGAGCACCTATTTGCCTTGGGTTGTCTCTTCCCCTTTGTCTGCGGTCTGGGAAATGGTGACAACTGGAGCAACCTTGAAGGCCACGTGTCACCAATGGTAGAGCCACCTTGGGAGCTCTAGATTGTTTTGTGGGAAAGTAATGAACTTCATTTTTAGTACGAGCCACTCTGTTTTGGGGTCTTTTGTTATAGCAGCTAACTAATATAAGAAATGATAATCTAGAAGTGAAGTCCCACATGACAATAAGTTAAACTGTACTTAGCAGTCCTGCAGTGGGTTGCAAAGCAGCAGATACTGCAGGTTCTCATGCTGCTGACTGTAGGCTGCTGAAAAATAATTGACAAAATTTAGTCTACAATAACTTGGAAGACTATAGGCTTACTGAGTCTATTGGTCTAGGGTAACTATATAGAAAAACTCAAATGTTTGATGTTTATTGGCTGCTTCTTGCTGGTTTTTACAAAAGACAGATGAAAGCAGACAGGATTAGCCAGTTTTGGAAGCAGAAATGGAAAAGAATATAGATTCGCTAAAGGAAAGTTTCTCTGCCTATGACCTGCAGGTT
>NW_011888914.1:5351463-5375044 GCF_000151845.1 Pteropus vampyrus
AGAGACTAATAACTTCTTCTTAGTATCCTATCTCCTCCTCCTTTTAGTAAGAAAAACTCTCCCACCCAGCTAAGTATGGCATTTCCTTTTCTCCTTTACTGCTAATTGCTGACCAACTGGATGTGAGCAGAAGGGAAATGTGCGATTCCTGGGTCATCTCCTTCAAGATTAATTCTCTCTTCTTAGATAGTCTTTCTTTTCCCATGATACTGACTGAGGAATGATGAGAACTGGGACAACCCTGAGAGCCATATGTAGGGATACTAGAGTGGGCTCCACCAAATCTGGGTGTCAGTGGAGGTGCTAGACTTATCAGGGGGATTACAACCTGGGTTGTTCATATCCAGATGGCACTATGAGAGAGTAAGTGATCTTATTCAGACCACTGTATTTTGGGGTTGTTTAAAGTACTTTGTTAGAGTAGATTAATGTCTTTCTCCTCATATTACATGAGTAACCCCAGTATGCTATTGCAGTAACACCAGAATGGCTTGCTGGGTTGTTTCTACTAAGCTCTGAGGAAGTATGATAACGTGTTCCCAGACTTCAGTGGAGAGTATCTCTTTAATGAAGGAATTGCTTGTGTCTATCGTAAACATTGCTAGATAAACAGTGATGTGGTTTGTTCTTTTGAATCTAGTATTATTATCTTGATTACTTTTTTTTCTGGTGAGACTTTCATTAAATGTGTTTGTATAACTGATTATATTCTTTTAGGGCTGGAGGACATTCCGTGCAACTCCAATTTGTATTTAATAATTAGTCTAACCCCCAGCATTCTTGGAGAATCTTACTATAACAGGGTAAATTAATAAATTAGTATGAGATGAACTTTAAATAATAAACTGCATCAACAAAAATGAAAATGAAATCCACCAAATGATGAATGCTGTATGGATTCTACAATAATAATGATACCATAATAATGTCATTCAAATAAGGTCATAGAAAGTAATTTTACCTATAATTTTACATTTGGAATAAATGGAAAATGTCATTAATGTTATTCTTTAAATTACCATCTATAACACTCAATCTGAAAATGGAACCCCTCATAGTTGTCCTTTGGTTACCTAAGAGATGATCCATTGCCAGATTCACACTGAAAGAGAGAGAAAAAGACCCAAGAGAGTCATTATTATTTTCATTTAGCCAAATTTGTGATGATCTAATTTGTAGTGTGGTTTTAGTGAGGCAAGAGGCTGTCATAGTTATTAATTATTAACTGATCTGAGGCATTTTACATCACGATATATCACACATATAAGAAAACTTTTTTGTGTAAGAATGATCCATGGTGGGAGATGCTCACATTCTTATACCCACAAACATATTGATGTTCCCAAGACTACACTGTAGCATAGTCTTCATATGTACACTAACCAAATGGATTAATAATATTTGCAAGAACGAACCCAGAAAAGTATTATAAAATTGGCACTCCAAGATTTTTTGGGATAGGCCTGTAATATACATACATGCCCATGGAGAATTTCAGAGAGATCAAAATAGAGATATTTTCTTGGTATCTAGAAACCTTTCCAGGCTGAATAACTGATCTCTAAGAGCTCAGATTTATAATCACGATCAATATGCAGTTTCGAATATTGATTATGAGGCCAGGCCATACCACATAAAATATTACCACCATCTGCATTTTACATGCAGAAATCATGATGGTGTCAGATTCACTGCTCATAGAGAGTGCTCAATGAATTGCCCTTGGCAGTAACTGCACGGGCTGTGCTCCTCTTTTCAGCTCTTCTCTCTGTCTTCTGTCTCTGACTTTCTGTCTGTCTGTCTGTCTGTCTGTCTGTCTGTCTGTCTGTCTGTCTCTGTCTGTCTCTCTCTCTCGATGAGGGGCACATATTTATAAGACAGTGGATAGTGCTAAAGGGAAACTGACTGACTTTAGTATTAGGTTTGAATTTTATTATTTGGTTTATAAACAGGTTCTAACCTACTGAGTTAGCGTATCATTCCAGACACTACATAATTATTATGCATTTGAATCTGGCACATAATTGTTTTTCTGTAACACAAATCTAGTTAATCTAGGAAATCAAACATAACAGGAAAACGTCACTTGGTTTATAGCTATGCCCTGACATCTTTCAAAGTAGTGTAAAGAAGCAAAAGTAAACCTTTACTTTAAATATTTTCCTGTGGTGGGTCACAGATATATTGTTTATTTTAATGCCCTGAAATTTCGAAAGGTCACTTCAACAGTGAGTAGAAGAGCCTCTTCAATTTTCTTTATTGTAGCTCATTGACATTTAAATATTCTCAGTGCTCCTATAAAAACGCAACAAAAACTCTTCCCTATTCTCTTCCTTATTCCAATTTTAGTGAACCACTTAGCTTGTATCTGAGGCCTGGTGATGTGGTTTTATGTACAGATATTTCAAGGGGCAGAGTTAATTGAAAGTTTTGTAGTCTACAGTGCTTTTTTTTTTATGTCACTTTGTTAAATATAATTCAGCTGCAAATAAAATTTTCTTTTTACATGATGTTTCTGTTATTGCTTATTTGTAGGAGGTAACAATCTTAATAAAACTTCTAGGCTTATTGTTTTGTAGGCTGACGTTCTGAATCACTAAACTCTGAAAGTTCAAGCTTTCTTTGTGTTAGGAAGACCCGGAAAGAGGGCTAGAGATGTGGAACTTGATGTTTTTCTCTCCCTTGACATGTTTGGTGTCATGAACTGCCTTGGCTTCTGCAGTGAGTCTATTTTGTTTCCCTGTAAATGTGGAAATTGATGTTAGAGAAGGACAGTTACGGTGATGAAGCAATGGGGCTATTTTGGCCAATGTTACACTTAGGTTAATACTTATAGGGTTATAAAATTTAAAAACACAAAGGATCTCATAGATGATTAAATCTCTCACTTTTTAGGTTGGGTTAAATTGAGCTCGTGTCACAGCCTGCTAGTCTCAGTGGTTAAAAAATGATTGGAGCACTGCAAGAAGTTCAAGCTTCATTCTCTCCACTGGTGTTTGGTTTATCATCTCTATGTTGCCTCCTCCTCCATCTTATCCTCTATGTGGTCCTGTCTTGTCCATCAAGTCCATCCATAATGAGAAGCCCTGCAAAGAGAGAATTGTAAAAATTAAATTATTAAATATACATAAAGTGCTAAGAATAGTGCCTGGCAAGTGGTAAATGTTTTGTAAGTTTTAACTGAGTGAGAAAGAAAAGTGAGGGAGGAGAGAGAGAGAAAGAAATAAATTAATTGTTTAAGGATATTTGAATCTTTGTGGTCCCCTACTGGAACTCTGAACACAGTCTCAAGATCCATGCTTAAGAGACATAAGAAACATAATTCACATATATATTTATTTTTCCTTTTAAATTTTAAAGTTCTGATATTGGGTCTGGCTACTTTTTAATAATTTCCCCTATCAGAACTTTTGTGATCAAATAAACCACAGAGTCCAGGTCACTGTGTTCACTATGGATCACGGGTCTGACTCAACCCTGTCTTGACTGCCTGCTTGTAGTCTTCCATCAAATGTCAAGACAGTCTTCCTTGCCTTCCCCCAAATTGGAACTTTCAACTCATTATACTAAATCTAACTTTAAATAAAAGTAATGGGATATAAATTATTAACATAGAGTCTACAACATTCTCCCACCCCTATAAAAATGAAGAGGACAGAGAAGGTGCTTGTCACAATTATCATGAGGAAAAAACACTGGGAGCAGAAGATAAATGATAATTCCCAGAGGTCTGGGTACAGGAGGCTGGTGGTGGTGGTGATGGTGGTGGTGGTGGTGGCATAGCGGGGGCTTGTGTTCCCAGATTTGTGAACCTCTAACTTCATGGTAGAAGACAGGGGTGACATACTTATGGACTATTTCTAGCCAGAGTAGGTGATTTTCAGACAAACAAGAATTATTCTCCAGGATTGCTGTGGTATATGAGAGAAGTGTTGCGGGGAGAGGGGGTGAATAGAAAGAGAATTTTTCACAAAGTTTTGCTATGGTCTGCATATACCCCTCACAGTGTTTAACAAATGCAAGTAAAGAACTCAAGATATTTTTGAAATGACATTTGGCTGCTGCACTATATTTCCTCACTGCACCATTGAAACTGAACCATGTGGTTCCTGGCCCCATAGATGTTATATAAGCCAGTATCTTCTCAAAGCATGAAACAATCTTTTTGTTCATCACCAAACCATACTCCTCTGCTTGTATAGCTCCAAAGCTCCTTTCTGCTTTGCAATTCAGTTGTCCATAATTCTCTGGCCCTGGCTCTTTAGCAGTTGATGAAGCTTCATGTCTGTGGATAGATTCTTCCCACTGAGACTAATTCATCTATTCATTCATCAGTATGAGTTTTTAAAATTCATTTTGAAATTATAAAATTCTTACAGAGAGGAAAATGTTTAGTATATCCTTTGCCTTTCTGCACGTTTTATATAATTTATTTTTGTATTTTTTTTAGTGATTTTAAGACATGTTTTAATTTCGTACATATTATCTTGGCTAATCATTGACAAACTGTTTTGTGCAATAAAGAGGGAGGATATTTACCACTATGTAAGTGGAGAAACTGAGTCTAATGATATGAAGTGAGCTAGCTATCCAATGTCACGTGGCTGACAAGTGGCAACAATATTCTGTTTTTGAGTCTAGTGACTGGCTTTACTCAGCTATATCATGAGAAGCTGGACTAGATTTTTGTGGGGTTGTCTTTACTCAGTTGATTCTATGGAGACCAAAAAGAGAGGGAAAAAAAGAAAGAAGAAAAAAAAAGAAAAGACAAAAGAAAATTCTCAGTCTTACATTTCTGTGAGTGATTAGTGCCTGGATATTATTTTAGAATCTCTGGAAACAGAATCCGATTTCAACTTTTTAATTTTGCTTTAATTTCATGTGACACTGAGGATGAATCAGCAATCAACTTCTCAGTATTTTGCAAAGTATCCCAGTGTGTGTGTGGAAAAATTAATGCACATGATAGAAGGGCATAAATCATATGAAAATTGTGGGGAAGTTTAATCTTTTAAGTTTCTAAAGAGATAGATATCAAGTTATTGGGTTGGGGAAATGCTGAGAAATTGGTGCTTACACTGAATTATAAAGACTGTGATTGTAATGGGGATTTAAAAAGGAAATTTCATAGTTTCAATATAATCTGTAGTATTATAGTAAACTGGCTTTCCCAAAAGGTTGTTGCAGTTTTGCTAACACTTTGATGATCTGTTGGGCTTAACTGAACACCTTTTGTGCTTAGCTTCAGAATTATAGTGTTATAAAGAACTGAGACAATTAATGGTAAGTATATTGGCTGTATCAGTAATAAACTTTAGAATCACATGACTCAGTGAGGACTTTACTTGTTACTGAATGAGTCACCTAGCACTTATACCTGCTGTAATAATTTAAATTAATTTCAGCAAACGGAACCTATTACCTTTAAAACTTCTTTAGATGATGCAAGGACTTACCAGGGCAAATGATACAAAATTGCTGTCTTCTAGCGCCTCACTATTTAGAGAAGGAACAGGACTCATACAAAATTCATTAAAATAGGAGGCCCCAGGTATTAGATTAAAATAGCAAAATGAATCCATATCATGTTTGAATCCAATCTATTGTTTACATAGTCAACTGTTTTGCCTTTTTATTGACAAGCAATATTATACTAGTTTTGGGTATACAACATAATGATTCGATATTTATACTGTGAAATGATCACACAGTAAGTCTAGTTACCATCTGCCACCATACATAGGTACAAAAAAATTTTTTTTTGAGATGAGAATTCTTAAGATTTAGTACTCTCTTAGCGTCTTTCATACTCAACACTCTCTGTAACATTCAACTGAAATTTGTAAGCTTCCTAGGTTTGTGGGACTTTGGAGTATATAAGACATGAATCCTGCTCTCATGGTAGGGAGAGAGAGATTCAGACAAATATGATGGGAAGGGCAATAATAGAGTCTCTGTAGCTTTAGAGGGGAAGGAGTGACCAACTATCTCTGGGCATGAAGGGGGAAGGAAGGAGGAAAAGAAAGGCTTTGGAGAGGAGTGAGTTTTGATGGTGAAAGAGGAGCTCACCAGTGGACAAGGAATAGAAAGACATTCTGAGTGGAAGAAATGGCTTGTTCCTTCCATGTTATGGAAGCACATTAAATGGCTGCTTAAAGGTTAATCGATGTCATTTTACATTTAGAGTTTCCTCAGAAAACATAGTCTTGATTTGATTTCTCAACTTTCTATAATTGTAGAAGCAAAATTATTTCACTCTCATCCCAGTGTGACAACGAAGTTATTTAGCTATTGGAAATGACCTTGAAAATAAGAATTGAAATAATGGTTAGGGTAACAGCCAGATATTATACAATTTTGGGAACCATTGTTGCTTTTTTTTATAACTGCTGAAGTTTTTGATAAATGTGATGTATGAGGCATGACGTTAAGTCAGAAAATCTAATTTTATGAATGTTTGGAAGTCTCATTTCAGAGTCAATCCTTTGTTTGAAATTGCCCTCTTCTTTTCTTCTCATTGCGATCTTTTACACATTGCAATTTTTTTCTAGAAATATTCATTAAATGGTGTAGTAAATCCCTATCTCTTGTTCTTATTTCTTTCTTGAAAGATATACTCTTTTTAAAACAGGACAACTAAGACTCGCTAAAATATTTATAATCTGAAAATGTGGTTTTCAGATTTATAATCTGAAAATGCTTTAATAGACTTCTTAAGGCAGAATGTTGGTTCTGAGTTTGGAAATGTAAGCCATAACAAGGGAAAAGAAACAGAAGTGATAGTATAAATTATAATACTTAATAGTTTTTAGAAAATGTTCAGCCTTACCTTTGTTTCTTAAAAAGAGAGGTGGAAATAAAGATAGAAGTAGAGACAGAGATAAAGGTAGAAAGGGAAGGAGCGTAGGAGGGGGAGAGAGATTGAAAGAGAGAATATATTTATTATGTGGGCTTTCTTATTATTTCTAAAATTATTAATACTAGATAACATTTACTGAGTGCTCATTCTGTGCCACCCTGAACAAATTTCCAATGTAAGTACTGTTATTATACTCATTTTATAGCTGAGCAAACTGAGGCATAGAGATGTTAAAATGCATGCCCAAGATCACTCAGCTAGCCTGTGAAAGAACTGAAATTTGATCCCAGATTGTCCAGGGGTGCCAATTAATGGAGGCTCTGCCATTTGAAAGCTGTAACATCCGGAACATGTGGACTCCTCTGTCTATGCATCGGGGAAGGGGAACTGGAGAATCACATGCTGGTTCTTAAGTGCTTCCTCTTGGTAATGACAAAAGCTACTCCTGCTTGTAGTCTATTGCCCAGAGCTAGTCATGTGGTCCCTCCTAACTGCAAGAGGGCAGGGAATGTCGGGGAGCAAAGTATATGCAATGAGTAGAAAATGGCTCTGCCACAGCTATTCTCACTAAAAACTCCTTTGGAAGTTTAAATTACAGAAAACTATTGAATAATATGAATTTCAAGCCAGGAGAGAAACTGTATTAGATATTTAGAATTTCTGGATAACCTCAGCTCACCCAACCTCTTTACCTTACCTGCTTCCTTTGGTGTGGTGTTCCTTTCTCTGGGTGAGCATGCAAGACTGTGGGATATACTTACTTCTTGATTCAATTTTCTGGCACTTTCTGGACTCCATTGGATATGTGGAATCTTAGAATGACTGAAATTCTCTCTCAGCTTTGCCTTCTCCAGTGGTTCTTCTCTTCCCACTGAGATTTGATCCTGCCTTGAAGAAGACTTACTGTCATGGTGAAGTACTTGCCTTGGCCCCCAATTCCTTAAATACATACAGCAGAACTATCTTCAAAACTGGCAGAGGAAATAGGAATATTATTTATTTCATTTTTTCCCAATTACATTTTCTTTCTCTCACTCCCCCATTATGTTCTAAGAGCATTGTTTCTTCCAAGGCTGCTTTTATCCACCCATTGATCCATTCATTCGTTCATCTGTCCGTCCATCCATCCATCCATCCATCCGTCCATCCGTCCGTCCATCCATCTGTCTATCCAGAAAATATTTATTAAGTCCTTACTAGGTGTCCTCTTGAATGAGTCTCCTTTGTATCACTTTGTGAACCTTAATTTTGTTAAAGACTTTTCTTCTGGAAATGAGCATCGGTGTTGTTTCAGCCCCAGCCCCTCCTCAGGGAGCAAACATCTTGCCCTGCAGTTGACACCAGTGTGTCTGGTCCATGGGATTTCCAACAGGAAATCGACCATGGTAAATATTCAATGGACATTCAGTCCCTAGAAATGCAGAAATAAGAAAAGGTAATATGAATGCATATTATTCTTTTGAGGTAGCAAACACAAGGCAGAATCCGGGATTTCAAATCTCATTGTTATGGAACCAAAGTAGGACAAGTAAAAATATAAGCCATAAAACTCACCTCCTGAAATATGAGAGGTACAAAAAAAGTTAGACTAGATATTTACACTGGAAAGTTTTTTCTCTGGCAGTTACACACAGCTAGAATAAATGCCACAATATAAACACACCTATGGCTTCAGTTATGGATTTGTTAACATTGTGGTACACTTGTCAGGCTAAAATGAGCATTCCAACCAGATCAACCTTGAGCACACCTGTGACTTGGTTTTTAGCTTGGATTTTGGTGGCTTCTGCAACATTAAAATGATATAATAGGATTTTACACAGGCCTCAGGGTGAGGATTATTGGTGCTCAACCAAACTAGTGTGAGAAAGAGGATAGATCTGAGACAGAGGGAGACCTTGTGCATAAGAGCCTTTGTGCTTTAAGGTCTAAGGGAAAAATACACTTTCCCGAGATACTCCTCCACCCCTCCCCACACAGCCAACAGTATGCCATATTCACTTAGTTATAGCAACAGAAATTCCACTAATTAGGAATTCAATTATGGTAACAAGAATCCTTTTTAAGATGCAATTACCTCAGGATGGCAATTGCTAATTGACAAGTTCATGCAAATTTTCTTAATCAGACTGCTTTTCTCCTTAATGCCTAGCTGAGATTAGTGTCTTTGAAAGACATAGAAGAATTTGGAATTTGGTTGAGGGGTAGAGGTGGGCAGAGGATAGACACAGGGAGAAAAAAGATAACTAAACATATGTTTTTCCAGTTATGAAAATTCTTTGTACAGTTCAGCGGAGTGCAGAGCTTGAGAGTGAAGCCTCTGAAGCCAGACCACTCTCGCCAGCCCTGTGACTGAGCAAGTTGCTTCACTTCCAGTTATCTCAGTAATAGGAGGATAGTACTAATGCTTACATCAGAGTGTTTTTGTTGTCGTTGTTGTTAGATTAAATGAATTAATGCATTAAAGATTTTAGTATATAAGAAGCACTCAATAGTATTAATTATTTTGAATAATTTAGAAAATACAATAGAAAATGAGTCCAAAGTTCCATATCTCCAGATTATCATACCTTAAAATGGGCATTGTTAACATTATAGCTTATTTCCATCCAGTATGTTTCTATACCACGTATAAATTGAGATTACATTGTAATTACATCTTAGTGTTCTGATTTTTTTTTAAAGGTAGTATTAGCTTATGAGCATTTCAGTGAGGGCTTTATGGAGGGAGTGGTCAGTCAATGTATGAGCATTTCCACAGTCAGATTTGAAAAGAGCTCACAGTATAAACAAAAGCGCAAGGCAGAAAGCCTGGGAAGAGGGGAGGATACCAATGCCGGGCAGGAGGGCTCAAGAGGTAGGGAGCCTGAAGGAGAGCGTGGGTCTGATTATAGAGAAGAGCGCTTACTCTTTAGGCCCTGATGGAGGGTTGGGGTAGAGGAAGGTTTAGGGAGACCAGTCAAGAGTGAATTGTAATAATCCAGGGCAGAAGAAGTAAAGGACTGAAATCGGAATAAATAAGAAGCTATAGATATAAGATGCAGTGTGGAGAAAGACTTGACGAAATATACTAAAGGATTAGATAAAGGGCTGTTGGAGAAAGAGGAAAGAGATAAAGATGGCTCTGAGAATTCTAGAAAGTATGACTAGGAGAGTATTACACTATTCAGACCTTTGAGAGAAGACTTTTAGAAGATTAATGAAGAGCGATAAATAGAAACTGGACTATAGAATTAACAAGTTCAGAAAATGAGAATAGACAATTCTTTTAGGGCTGAACGTCAAAGAAGACGTAACATGGAATAGTAATATAAAAAAAATAAAATGGAGATAAGTGTTTTGTTTGCTTGCTTCTGATTTATTATTTATTTATTTGTTTGTTCATTTATTTATTTATTTATTTTCTTAGGGATAAGAAAGACTTTCGTCCTATGGGAGGGAAACACATGAAGATGAAGGAGAAAGAGAAAATAGAGAGTAGGGGAAAGGAATGGAACCCCTGGGGGAATAGTCCACCTTGGAAGTGAAGGGATATCCTCCCTCTTCTGAGGAGAGATGAGAAGATAGGGTACGGTAGGACTGGAAAAACATTTCTATGGAATGAACTGAAAGAGATCAGGTCATTGGCTAGAAGGCAATGTGAAACTGGAGATTTCCATAGAATGGAAAAGATTTGAATAACCATGGGGTGGAAAGCTAGGCTAAGGTTAAGAAATTTTTTTAAAGATATGCAACTCTGGAAGGGATAAAAATCTTGAATGTAAATCACACTGCAAAAATATTGTCCCAAAAAGGAGTTTCTTCTTTCCAGAAAAGGTGCATAGAAATGAGCATTAATACTCAAGGGTAGCTCAGAGTTCCTCTAAGACCTCTAAGGAAGTCTTCTCTAGGTAAGGCACATGTTCTTGGGGTTCGATACTTTGCCAGTAGGTATAATATTTCCTTCTCCTTAAATTTATGTTGGCTGCCCAAAAGTCTCTGAGCTTCTTGAAATTTCATTGTGACTTTCGTATAGTACAGCAGTAATTATTTCTTAAATAGCTTTGAGCTATTTTCCAGGAACAGTAATGAGTGTTTTGTAGACTAGGCCAAATTTCTGTGTAAGCATTTTGTTTGACATTTAGGGAGAGCTATTGTCCTTAGACTCTCTACTCATTCATAGGGTTCTGAGGGATTGGCTTTGACCTTACAAAAACTGAGTCAACATCACTGTGGAGGGCTCCTGGGTCTTCTACACTAGTTCCTAATGCCACTTTTTCATATTTGAAATTTGGAAATGTGGCTCGTTGGATTTTCCATATGTATAAGTGTTGTTTATAATAATCACTTTATATTTTATATTCTTTTCAATTTTACATACGTCATTTACTCCTCACAAATTTTTATAAAATGTGCAGGGCAAGGCAATTTTTTTTTTTCAACAAGGAACTAAACTTGAAATGAGATGATTTGTCTAACTTCTCTCTGATAGTTAGCAGGAAGTCAGAATTTGAACCCATATCATCTGACATCTGCTTTGAATGCTTTAACCTGATATTTTGAAGCTTATCATGGAGCTTAATTCAAGAATAAGAATGGAAACTAATTTTCTGTATATTAGATGGAATCATATACAATTTCCACTTCGCTATGTCTAAAATGGTTGACTATTGGCAATATCATGTGGTTGTACTCAACAGGTAGCCAAGTCCAGTGTGGAGTTAGTGTAGACATTGGTGTCCAATGGGCCTAGGCTAGATGCCCAGTTCTGCCCCAGGTCAGAATTGTTACCTCTATGACATTGTATAACCTCCCCAAGCCTTTAAAAAAGGTTGACAGTGCTATCTACTTTAGAGGTTCTTACAAAGATCACATAAGTACAATGTTTGCAAAAAACTTGTTTCGGTAGATGGCGCATTCTGAGTTATAAATAGATTGCAGCAAATATTATTGTCAATAAAGGTTAAATACTACTTTGGAAAATAAAATGAGCATTTTAATTGTTTATAGTATGTTTAGCATTGTGCTTTGAGATAAGAAATAACCTTCCATCCTTTTTTAATGCTGGTGTGCTTTTAATTCATAGATTACTTGGACATATGTGAGAAGAGAGGGATATTATCCATCATTTTACTATTCTTCATTTTACATATATGTATTTCTTTATTTCCTATAATAAACAAATTGTATTTTTATAGTGGATATAAAATTATAAAATAAAAATTAAGCGCTAAATGATAAATTATCAAAAATGTGATAAAAGAATATCTTTCTAAAAAATCAATTGCCTTTAGGTAAACAGAAGTGTTTGATGTATAATGCAAAAATACAAATACCTCTTTTTTCTACTCACTTGTACTCATTTACTCATTTATACATTTATTCATTCATTAAACAAACAATATTTAAATGCCCACTGTGTTCCATGAACTGAAGAGATACAAAGATGGAATTCTCAATTCCTAATTCATTATGGATGACTTATCTTTTCATCAGAATGTGGAAATACCAAGAAGATACTTCTGTTTGGGGCAGCCAGATGAGTATATGCTATCTGCATATGTGAGCTCTTTAAAATGGATCAGGGCATAGAAACTCAGCTTCGGGAAAATAATAATTATGCTTATCAGACATTCGATGGCAAATAGTAGACTAATTTATAGAAATAAGTAGTATATTTGCCATTGACAATCTTAGAAAAGATGCTAAGAATAGATATTAGCTGACTTTAAAAGTCATGCTATTATTAAATAAACTAATAATCAAAAGAACTCACATAAGAAGGAATAAAATAAGAATATAAGTTTGTATGAGAAGAATATTTACTTTACAATAAAGAAACTCATAACTGAAATTTAAGGAATCCTTTAAATGATCAACAGCTCTTGGCCTGTTATGAATTCTTCACTGTGCTTGGCACAGGCCCAAACAATATATACAAAGAATATATATTTTCTTCTTCCAGGATGTAGGTCAAAGTAAAGACATTTTCTGGTTCAATATTTTGAAGATTGAATTAAATAGCATTAGTATTTATTAACTTATTTTTAATATTATGATTAGAAAAAAAATATTTTCAGATGGTGCCTGCAATATAATTGGCAGTGGAGTTTGAATCCTGTTTCTGTCCTAATTAGTTGTATACCCTTAAGCAGGTTACTGAACAATTCTGAGTTTCAGTTTTCTCATCTATTAATGAGAAACAATGGTTTCTAAGACACAGGATAGTTGTGAGGATTAAATGAGGCAAGATAAGAGACATGCCTAAGACAATATCAAGGACACAGATGAGATTAAAAAATGTTAGCCCTTTCATTCAAAAAATGTTTGGTTTATGGAATGTGTGGTTTTCAAAGATTTGCTATAATATAAATTCTACTTTTAATAATTTCTTAGAATCATTCTTTTCTTTTGTGGAAATGTATAACCAAGTTTATACAAAAGTCAAATCAGTAATATGATCTAATTTCCTAATTTACTTTTTTTTTTTCAGCTGGCATTTTAGGAAGATTTTTTTTAAGAGTAGTCTTGTATGTTTGTAAACATTTCCACATGACACAGGGATAGCAGTACCAACTGATTCTTCATTAAATAAATATTTATTGAGTGTCTACTATGCTCCAGGCACAATTCTTGGACTGTCTACAGGGCACTGAATAAGACAGACATGAAGATCATGAAGATCATGAAGATCACAGTGTGGTAAGTGCCATAGAATGAAAAGAGAGGGTGCTATGATAGAGAAGAACAAGGAAGGACAACTCTATGTTGGGTGGGCAGGGAAGTTGTCCCTGGGGAGGGAATATGTCAGTTAAGACTGGAGGAAGAGATAGAGCCAGCCAGCTGTGAGAAAATAGTGAAGAATAGTAAGCCAAATATCCCAAGGTCTGAAAACTGTGTACAAGGAGATGATAAAGGTCAGTGTGACTGGAGCACAGGAAGTTCGGAAGAGTGAAATATCAAAGGGCTGGCTGTGGACACAATCATGCAAGGGCCTTGTAGATCATGGCAAGGTGTATGAATTGTACATTAGAGCATGGAGAAGCCATTGATGGAAAGTAGATATTGTAAAAGATCTGGCTTCTGTGTTATAATTTAAGTAGAGATGGTCACCGACTAGGTTGGTGGGATGAGAGGCACAGAGAAGCAAATAGATTAGTCGTCTCTTCTGAAGAGAAAAGCATAGGGTTTTTTGTTTTTTTGTCTGTTTGTTTTGTTTGTGTGTGTGTGTGTGTGTGTGTGTTTGTGTGAGTGTGTGTGTGCGCGTGCACGCACACTTGCTTTGTTTTTTTAGCATGGACTGGATGTGGGAGATAAAGGAGATAGACGAAGGTAGGATGATTTCCTAGTTTCTGGCTTAAGTAATTAGATAGTTTGCGTTACCATTTACTAAAATGGGGAAAAATGGGAAAGGAGCAGGATAATTTTACTTTTGGTGGGAGAGAGGTTAAGAATTTCGTTCTGAGCATAAGATGCTTATGAAACACTCAAACAGAGACATCAAGTAGACCATTAGATCAGACCATATCATTCACTTGCTCAAAACCTTCCACTGGCTCTTGCATGACAATTAAAATAAAATCTAAAGTTCTTATAATAGCTGACAAGAGCTTGTTTTGGCTTCTGCTTACTTTTCTAATCTCATCTTCCTCCTTTCTCTCCTTTACTGATTGCTCCAAGCAGGTGTGTCTTCTTAACTCTTTGTAGAAATTTACCATGTCATTTATGCCTCAGGGCCTTGGCATTCACCCTACTTTCTGCCTGGAAAATCTCTTCCCTCAGATCTTTGCCTGTCTCGTACCCTTACTCCATTCAGGTCTCTGATTAAATTTTACCTCCTGAGAGATTATTCCCTGACCACCCTCCCTGGGATAGTTTCCACCTTCAATACTCTTTCACTGTATCCTGATTACTTTTTCCCTAGCAATTATTGCTTCTAACATATAAATATTTTGCTTGTGTTTATGGCTTGTTTCTCCACCAGAAGATAAGCTTTGTGAAAGCAAGGACTTTGTTAAGCTCACCACTGCATCTCCAGGCCAGGTTAATACCTCATACATCATGGGTACTCGATTACACAACAAATATTTACTGAATGAATGACTATATGAATCAAAGTGCAAAGAAGAGGTTGAGACTAAAATATACATTTGGGAGCCATTAACATATAGATGGTGTGTAAAGCTCTAGGAGTGACTGAGATGATCCATGGGATAGTACGGAGTATGCAAAGAAAAAGACCAAGACTTAGTGCTAAGGTGCTCCTAACATCTAGAGATTGAATTGAGGAGGTTGGGGGAAGATAAAAGCCAACGGAGACCAAGGGTGATAACTGGAGAACACTGGAAGACCCAGAAGGAAACCAGGTTGATTAGAGACCTGATTCCAAAAAGTGAATTCTACTGGAAGGCAGAAGCAATCCCTTCTTGTTTTATCTTTTCTCCAATAAAATTATTTTTCAGCTATCAAATTATTGCTCAAAGTTAATTTCTCTACATAATTGAAACTTAGCCACATTGAGACTATTCATTATAATTTGAAAGTACAGAAGTAATTAATCTGCTATTGCATACCATAATTACGAATTTTTCATTAAACTCTTTCCCCCGTTCATTGAGGTATCTGTTACCAAATACTTAGGAATATTTGAATCCTTTAAGTTGCTCTATAAGACTATTTTCATTCTCACTGCCTGTACTTTTGTCCTTGTGCAGATATCATCTTTGGTAAGATATTACCACATAGTTTTAATCACAACTGTTTTGGGGGCAAGGTGGGTGGATGAGTGAAATCAAAGATAGCACCAGAAAAGTTGAGCCATTCAGGAAATAGTGTTATTTGTCATCGATCACTTATATATCAGTTCCTAAAAGTTAAAAATACATTATGAAGAGATCATAAAAGTAGTTTGAAAACTAATGGGATGTATACTAATATTTGTAACTGATATAGATTTAATAAGTCAACTTTTCAGGCTGGGTACTACTTAAAGAAGGCTAAGCTTGTTTTGATTTTCTAAAACATTTTCAGTAAATTAATTTTTCTTCATTGTTGATGTCACCCAACAATATCCTTGGTTTTGAACTACTCCAAGGAGGTCTAAAATAAAAAGAACCAAAGACACATTTTCATAGTTGATTTTATCTGTCCTCTAATACCCTGACATTATTTTAAAATGTATTTGAAACCACATTCACCTTGGCCACTGGTAAAATGCATGTCATTGGCTTCTCTCAGAAGAAACTTTTCTTTCAATTTGGATACCACATAGTGTTTCAACATTGTTCTCTTGGACCATGAAGAAAATATTGTACTCTCTGGTATTATGACAAATCATACACAGTTATGGGAAATAGCTTTTGCTTGAAGTTATCCCTACTGGTCCAGGCAGTTTTTATCATTGCATATGGAATACGTCAGTTTTAGAAAACTCTAAAAACAATTATTATTAGCTTTAAGATATCCCCAAATTGGTTTGTCTTATAATTATTATTTCTGATACAGGTAGGACAAAGGTTTCTAACTTGGTACCTTCATGGTAATTTCAGTTTCAAAATGTGAGAAATGCAAGTTTAAAAACCTGAGTCTTATCGCCATACATGGAAACTCATCTCTCTCTCTCTCTCTCTCTCTGTCCCCCTCCTCTTATTTTCTCCCCCCCACCTCTTTACTCTCTGATTCCTCTCTTTCTCTTCTGTTTAATAAAGATTTAAAGTGGTATACAAAGATATAAAAAAAGGTTAAAATAAATATAAGACCATTAAGAAATATGAGGTAAAGGACAACATAAAGGATAGAAAAGTAAAAGGGAATTTAGAATAAAGAGCACAAATTCTAGCCACAAATTCCCACATACTTGTTAAAGGTAGGCTGTGAACATGAAACTGAGACTCCTAAATGGCAATATGAGAAGGGGAATGCAATAAGTTTTTCCAAAAGGAAAAATAAGCCAGTCACCAAGGATAATCATTTTTCCTGCCAATGTGACCAAAAAAGTCTTTTTTCTCCCCTTGGCCCTCATAGAGGAGACACTATGTAGTGTAATGAGTCATCTTCGACAACATTCTCAACAATTAACATAGGGATCATTCTCATGTGGGCTTGTAGTATTAAGCCAAAGTATAATTCAGTAAAAGCAATTCAGGTTCATGGAGGTGGGGGCATGGGAGTGGTGCTTATCTTATAATGTGGTCAAGGTGAAATACTTCATAATGATCTACTCTCACTTGGATTCTATAATATTTAGATGAATGGTAAGTTTCATATCCTTTAGAGCATGGATTTTCAAATTACAGGTTGCATCTGTTAGTAGTAAAATTATTTCAGTGGGTGGCAACCAGTTTCTAAAGAGAAAAAAGTAGAAGAGTGTGAAATAGAAAAATCAGTGTCTGGAGAAATGTCTCATGGTTTCTTTTAAATATGTTTACTCGGTCATGATGCAAAATGTATTTCTTACTGTGAATCTAGTTAAAAAGTTTGAAAATCCCTGCATTGAGTCAATTCTCATAGGCTGTGTTCTTCCCCTAATTTTATAGACGGTATTGCTTGGCAATGACTCTAAGATTATATTCCTTGGCAAGCACCTTGAGAGCTACAATTCTGAGTTCAGTCATCATCTGGGACTAGGACTGGGGCCGCAGAGGTGAGAGATGGAGAGAGAAGCACTGAAACACACTTGGGAAACTGAAGATCACTGACAAGTCATCCACACTTCTAACATGACGATGAATCAATACAGTACACACCAGGGGAGCAAGAGACTCTCTGGAGGCAAAAGAAAAGCCCATGTAACTAAATGCACAACTTAATATGAAGTCTCAGCTATCATCTAGTTAAAAGTCAGAAGTTGTCTATCCAACATAATTTTGGTCCTTTTTGCAGTCAATAAGTATACTTAATGCAAGTCCAGTGATAAGCAATAAGTTGACTGCCTAACTGTGCTAAAAATCACATCTAGAGAATAACCTATAAAAAGTACTTGATTTTCACAAAGTAAGTCTCCCTGATGCTAAAGACTATTTCAACTATTTAGAAATTGATTAGATTTCACCAACTAAACAGGAAAATTCAAACTGTTTTACTTGCACAAGCTTTAAAAGTGGTTTCTTTGAAGTGTCACGATTAGAAAAACCTCAGAAAATATGACCTTATACATGATCATTCCCACATTTCATTTGACCCATAATTAAACCCAAGAAGAATCACGTAAGAAGAGGTGTTAAGAGTGCATGTTTTATGAATTCTTCTTGTACTTTTTAAGAAAGATATACTTGGTTATTGTGAATTGTCTTTTCACTGGTCTTGCCTTATCTACCATCTACAGCCAGTGACAATGTTATATACTTTTAAAAAGAGAGTGAGTTTTTTTGACTAGAGAGAGCAATTTATTTAAAACCAATGATCAAGGATTTCTTTAGGTTATTTTTTTCTTCTTACAATTTGTAGCATTTAAAGCAAAATAGCAGTGCCTTTTTTATTTATACCCAACCTTTCATCTAAGAACATGTAATTTGTAAGAGTGACTATTACCCCAATTTTGCCACCAAAGCACAGAATTACAGAGACTGAACTCAAGCAAACTTGAGAAATTATCTAATCCAGCTTCTATCTCCAAGAATGAGTGCATTTTAACAATCTAAGAGATAAGTCCATCTTCTCTGTTTTTCAAAATATCCAGAGAAGATGTTACAACTTGTCTTAGCAATTTGCTCTGGTATGTAATATCCTTTGTTTTACTCATAATCCGAATCTGCAGATAAGAAGGAAATAAAACATGGTTTCCCAGCTCCTCAGTAAATGTTCTTACTCAGTTGTGGTTATAAAACAACCACAAAAATAAGTAGATAAAGAAAAATACTTTAATAACAAAAATTTCCAATATCTAGTCAACTATTCATCTGATTCAAGCAATAATTATTTTGAAAACAATCAGTATAACAAAAAGAGTGAGTTTACTGATATATAATTTATGTACAGTGGAATTCACTTTTTTGTGTGTGTACAATTTTAATGAATTTTGGTAAATGTATACTGTGCTGTGTAACTACCATGAAGATCATGGTATAGACCTTTTCTACCACTAAGAGTCTCCTGTTCTAGCCATTTCTCTTTTGGTGCTCCTAGCCCTTGGCAACCACTGATATGTTTTGGTCCTTATAGTTTTGCCTCTTTCACAATGTCGCTTTAAACGGAATCACACAATTTATAGGGTTTGAATATCTCTTACTTAGCATAATGCTTTGAGACTCATCCGTGTCATTACAGGTATTGGTGGTTCCTTCCTTTTTAATGCTGAGTTGTAGTTCATATATAACTTATTTATCGATTCACCAGTGAATGGACATGTGTATCTTTTCCAGTTTTTAGTGGTGGTAACTAAAGCTACAATAAAAGTGTTTGTGTATACATACATCTTCATTTATTTTGGGCAAATGCCTAGTTAGGGGATTGTTGGGTCACATGGTGAATCTATATTCATAAGAGCAAGCTCTTCTTGATTATAATCATTCATTAATTATTTCTGGCCAAGGATCAATGCTGACATGGAAGAAATTAGGTACGCGTAAATGAAAACCACCAATCAGCCATTAACCCCAATGAAATTATTACCAAAAAACACAGGAAACTTGACTGAAATTTCTTTCTACTTCCTTAGTTACCCTGGTTACTCTGAGTTAGCTGCTAATAAACACTGAAATGGCTCCAAGCAGCAGAAACAAGTTAGAGAAGCAAACAAAATAATGCTAAATCCATAAATTGGAAAATAAATTTCTAGAGAAGTAAGGATTAGCTATGCTTTTGACAGATCATACAGAGTGCTTTCTTTTATCATCCTCATACTTTAAGCTGGAAATTAACATTTTTAAAGATTATAAATTTAAATTAGAGGTGATGTATTTATATTTAAGTAACATAAAAGTGACCTAGCTTATTTCTTTGAAAAATGTGAACTAAAAAATCAATTTGTATTTATTGCTGTTTTAGCCACTTGAATAGAGACATGTCAACTGCTGTCAGATTGAAATGCTGCTTGATCTTCAAGTGTTTCAATGCAGTGCCATAAATGAGAAACCAGTCATAATAAGAAATTCACATTTTAATAAAAAAAATTTTCTGTCCAAATTTCCAATGTGGTCTTTCCTTGTGGTTTTATATCTGTAAGATCTCAGCTATATATTTGTAAGCTAATTATTTTGACTGTCTCAAAACTCCATCATTTCAGTGAGAAACCATTTTATGTCTTTAGTGTTTAGATGAATTTTTCCAACTAAGTCAATTGTCTGAAAACAGATTTAAAGAAGTATCGTTCACTGTAGGAATCAGAGTTCATAAATGCAAAGATAATGTGAATAATAAGTAGCTTCATTATTTAACAATCAATGTTTTGTGGGGATTTACTCACATGGAAAACTCTCCTGGTTTTCTTTAAATTTTTGCAACGGTGTGCTTTTTGAATCATGCATTAAATGTGCACTGCAGATGTACTTATTCATGGCCACAGGTGTTCGTAAGACAGATTCCAGGGTCATAGAAGAGAAAGTGAGACCACGCTTGGACCATAATATTAAATGATCACAGAGTCACTGAATGGTGCTTAGCGGGCAGCACGTGGACCCATCAAGGCCTGATTAGCTACGTGAACATCTTTCTCCCTGTGAGGTCTTGTACACAGTAATGCCATTTGTAGGTTCAGTGGGTGGGTACTCAAAGTCCATTGGAAAGTACACCCTGGCATAGCCTCTTGTAGTTCTCCTGGCAGAAGGATGCCTGCATTTCACTTTTTCATATTTCCATGTTTTTGACTGAGGTTTTCATTCCTATTAAAAACTGTGAGAAGCAACATTATCTCTTACATTTATCTTTTACACTATAGTATGAAAAAGAATAAGGATTACTAGATAGAATCCAGAGAAACTAAGAAGAAAGAGAAATGCCATAGACTGGGAAAACATAGTTCATACTCTAGAACCCAAATGAGCTAGCTTTTACACTAGAAATATAAATCACTTGCTCACCGACTTACAATCCCCCTTAGACAAGGCCCAGCCACACTTGGGATCAGCACTTGACCTCTATGAGACTGGAGCTCCCTAGGGGAGACATGATAGTGTCTTGGACCAGGGTGGCAGTGATAGAGAGGAGAACAACTAGATTGAGTGAAGTCCTGATTTGCTAATTGACTGTCAGCCCGGGGAGGGGGTTGTTGGGAGAGGGAGAAAAAGACATGAATCAAAGATGAGGCAACAGATAAGGCTCTATGGGCCAAACTAGGGGAGGGTTATATTTTGAGAAACGAGTGAGAGGTGCATTTGGACCATGTTAATTCTAAGATCTATTAGTTATCAAGCAAAGTTGTCAAGTAGGCAATTGATAGACAAGGCATCAACTCAGAGAATAGTTTGGGGCCAGATATGCAAGTTTGGAAATCTTCAGCATGTGAATGTTATTTATTTATCTGGGGGTGGGGAGAGGAGAGAGAGAGAGAGAGAGAGAGAGAGAGAGAGAGAGAGAGAGAAAGGGTGTTGTGAGATTAGGAAATGACGCTGGACAGAGCAGTGAAGAACCCTTACTTTAGAGTAACCAGAGGTCAGAAGGAGAAGGAGGATTTGGGCAGAGGGTTGACAAGGAGCTCTCAGTGAGTTAAGGGGAAAACCAGGCGAGTATATGGTCACAAAAACAGTGCAGGGAGTATTTCAGTTCAGTTCTTAACCATGTCGAGTGCCACTGAGAGGAGGAATAGAGAGTGGCCACTAGACTTGGTGATGTGGTGGTATTAATAATTCTGACTGCCAATCTCTAGATTCATTGGGACAGAAGGCAGAATGTAGGAGACAGACGACTGAACAGCGCTGAAGAAGTAGACACTTTTGAGAGTTTCTACTGTGCGGAGAAGTAGAGAAATGGAGATGAAGTGCAATGTGGAGCCAATCGAGAAGGCTTGTTTTGTTTCTTTTATAAACAAACACTAGGGCATGATTTTAAGCCGATGGACATAGCTCAGAAGAAATAGAGAATTGATAATATACATGGGAGAGAGGGGATAATGCCAGAGCGAAGATCCTGAGAAAGCCAGAGAGACAGGATCCACAAAAACAAGGTTTGAACTTAAATAGCAGGAAATTTATACTCACCATTTTAAGAAGAGGGAAGGATTAAAAGTGAATGCTGACACAAGAAGGTTTATACTTTTGGTGATAGGAAGATGGGTGACTTCCTGCTTGATGGCTCTTATTTGCGCCATGAAACATGAAGAGGGGTAACTAAGTGAAGGGAATGTTATTTAGGGGAATGCTATTAATATTATAAAAATTAAGGAGTGATAAAAAGATGTAAAATAATCATCTGGGAGTGGCAAAGCAATGGAGAAACGCAGCTGAATTGCTGGCGTTTTGAGAGCCCATTGGGATTTGTGGTTATGAATGTCAGGTAAAGTCAGTCAACTTACCTGTGTGATTTTCTTCATCAATGTTCAGCTGTTTGGTTAACTATGTTAAATATTGGCATTAACCAAGGGTTTTATCTTCTACGGTACTTATATGTAGGGAAAGAAAGGCAAAAAAGATGAGCTGTTAGTGAGAAAATGGTGGGATCTATGGAATGGAAGTCTTGATGAGGTTCAAAAATTTTGTCAGTGAGGGTATTGAACAGTGCAGTAGAAGGGCTGAAAGTGGTGACTGGAAAATTAAATGCTTGAAAATGAGATTTTTGAAGGAGGAGTAATTTGTACTGATAAGACATAGGGCTAGGATATAACCATAGTGTATGTGGAAGAGAACATATATTAGAGATGGTATTATTAAGAAAACTAGAGTGGGTAATCTGGTAAATGTTGAAGTCGTGAATGATGACAATGGTTTCTAAGAAAGGGGGGATGTCAAAGACTCTAGTAGATGGCAGCAAACAGGAGAAATATAAGGTAGCCTACGCATCAAGGAATCAGGACATGTGCTCCCCCATCGCCTTTTCCCTCTCTCAAAGAGAACATCTATACCACCCACTGAGAAATAAATTCAAACTCTTTAATTCTTGTAATGGCTTATAAAGCTCTGTGTGATCTGGGTCTCCTTATCTAAGTCTCCCACCTTTTCTAGTATATTTCTGAATATTACCCACATTCCAGTCACAATGGCCTTCTCTCAGTTCCTTGAGGAGGCCAAACTCTTCTATTTCAGGGCCTTGGCACATACTATTTCCTGTGCATTAAATTCTTTTCACATGAATATCTCAGCCTCAGCTTGGATACCATTTCTCTTCTTTGACTTCACAAATTAAGGTATTCCCTCTTATAATACTTTATTCCTTTTCTTTGTAGTGTTTATCAAAATTTGAAAGCAAATATTTAATAATTGGTTTACTTTTTATTATTTATGTTAGCTCTATGAAAGTAGGATTTTTCTCTTCCATTACTGTATTTACAGAAGCTGGCAGAGTGCCAGGTACATGGTAGACAGGTTGGCAGAGGCGTATGGCCTAGTGCTGAGGTGTGCAGGTGTAAGGGTTAAATGGCCTGAGTTCAAATCCCAGCTCCACCAGTACTACTTCTGTGATCTTGGGAAGATTATTTCACCTCTCTGCACCTTCATCTTTTCTTACCCAATTTGTAAAAAAAAAAGTAGTATTTATCTTGTAAATATGAGGATTAGAAATAATATATTTAATAGCAATACCTACCACAGAGTAAGTGCTCAATAACTGTTTGCTAAAGGATGCAGTAAACAAACATTCATTCATTCATTTTTCTAT
>NW_011888914.1:5375094-5377894 GCF_000151845.1 Pteropus vampyrus
CAAAGCAATGGAGAAACGCAGCTGAATTGCTGGCGTTTTGAGAGCCCATTGGGATTTGTGGTTATGAATGTCAGGTAAAGTCAGTCAACTTACCTGTGTGATTTTCTTCATCAATATTCAGCTGTTTGGTTAACTATGTTAAATATTGGCATTAACCAAGGGTTTTATCTTCTACGGTACTTATATGTAGGGAAAGAAAGGCAAAAAAGATGAGCTGTTAGTGAGAAAATGGTGGGATCTATGGAATGGAAGTCTTGATGAGGTTCAAAAATTTTGTCAGTGAGGGTATTGAACAGTGCAGTAGAAGGGCTGAAAGTGGTGACTGGAAAATTAAATGCTTGAAAATGAGATTTTTGAAGGAGGAGTAATTTGTACTGATAAGACATAGGGCTAGGATATAACCATAGTGTATGTGGAAGAGAACATATATTAGAGATGGTATTATTAAGAAAACTAGAGTGGGTAATCTGGTAAATGTTGAAGTCGTGAATGATGACAATGGTTTCTAAGAAAGGGGGGATGTCAAAGACTCTAGTAGATGGCAGCAAACAGGAGAAATATAAGGTAGCCTACGCATCAAGGAATCAGGACATGTGCTCCCCCATCGCCTTTTCCCTCTCTCAAAGAGAACATCTATACCACCCACTGAGAAATAAATTCAAACTCTTTAATTCTTGTAATGGCTTATAAAGCTCTGTGTGATCTGGGTCTCCTTATCTAAGTCTCCCACCTTTTCTAGTATATTTCTGAATATTACCCACATTCCAGTCACAATGGCCTTCTCTCAGTTCCTTGAGGAGGCCAAACTCTTCTATTTCAGGGCCTTGGCACATACTATTTCCTGTGCATTAAATTCTTTTCACATGAATATCTCAGCCTCAGCTTGGATACCATTTCTCTTCTTTGACTTCACAAATTAAGGTATTCCCTCTTATAATACTTTATTCCTTTTCTTTGTAGTGTTTATCAAAATTTGAAAGCAAATATTTAATAATTGGTTTACTTTTTATTATTTATGTTAGCTCTATGAAAGTAGGATTTTTCTCTTCCATTACTGTATTTACAGAAGCTGGCAGAGTGCCAGGTACATGGTAGACAGGTTGGCAGAGGCGTATGGCCTAGTGCTGAGGTGTGCAGGTGTAAGGGTTAAATGGCCTGAGTTCAAATCCCAGCTCCACCAGTACTACTTCTGTGATCTTGGGAAGATTATTTCACCTCTCTGCACCTTCATCTTTTCTTACCCAATTTGTAAAAAAAAAAGTAGTATTTATCTTGTAAATATGAGGATTAGAAATAATATATTTAATAGCAATACCTACCACAGAGTAAGTGCTCAATAACTGTTTGCTAAAGGATGCAGTAAACAAACATTCATTCATTCATTTTTCTATAGTGTAAAGATTCATTACAGAAAAAGCTCTTTTGGTTGCAAGACCGTATCATCTCTAACATTAAGTAATTAAACATCCCTAGTGTTCAGTTTCTTCAACTACAAAATGATGAAGCTGGGTATTGTGATCTCTAATGTTTTATAGAGGAATCTTTTTGCAAATTCTTTTTTCTGATTCTAAAATCCTCAATTATATAACTATAAAATAGGTTTTGTTTTCTTCCTTTGACTTGTCATTAAAGCAGTCATCCTCAATGACTTTAAACAGTGAGACATTTTTATTTGTTTGTTTTAGTACGTGTTAGGGACTAATGGAGTCATGTAGAAAGGTTTTTCAGACTACAGATGTTTTCCTGCTTCCTTTGCCTCTGATTCTGGTACATGTGGGCAGGGGGTACTGTAGTTTAAATACCTCCCCAGCTAAATTAAATCTCCTCCTCTTGTGTCTCTCACTGATAACCTTCTGCTACCTGTCCTACTTTGCTTTAGTAGGCATTGTGAAAGAAGAGAAGCTTAGCATTGCTGCATGTATATGAGCCAAACACAACAGGTTTTCTTTTTTTTTGTACAATGTGATGACTACAACCATGTACCATTTATTCTCCCTAAAGGGAATTATTATGAATGTCACTGTTTTGAAAATGATGCTGTTCACAACTCTGCAACTATGTCTCTCCAATCTTTAGAACTGCTGTATCAAGTGGCATTTTATTATCCAAATCTCTCTAAAAAATTATACTATAATAATGATATGAAAGGATTTTAGTTACTTGAATTTTCTGGTATTCTATTTCAGTGAAATTCTATTTAGATTTTAAGAGACATTATATCTTTGAAATATGTTGCAAGCAAATCCCAATGAAAAAAACAACGAATCTAGATTTCAAGTGTAGAATGTTGAATAAATGTTTTATTCTGATTTTTGTCTGTTCCACCTCAACTCTTTTTATTTACATCCCAACCAAATGGAGGATGTGGGTGGTGGTGGGATGGCAGTTTCACAAACAACAGGAGACAAGGGAGTTGGGTCAGCTATGGATGCTTGGCCTTAGTAACCATCAAGCTTTGGGGCCTGGAAAGTCTTAGGCAGGTTTTGGCTTCTGTGATGGTGAGAATTGATTGTTGGCTTAGGCGGGGGCAACAACCTGGCTCACTTCATGGCATTTCCTTTGCTTGGATAGATAATCTCTGAAGCCCTTCTTTTCTGCAGTTGCAGCCAGGGAATTTTCTACAGCTTGAGGACTACTCTACCAAAACCAGCGTAAAGAGAAACATTCGATAGAAAACTCTGAAACCTAGTTTTACTTGTATTCCATTTATCTTCTTATAGTTTTACAGTTTCCTTTATAATCAATTTTGTTGTGTGAAATTTCCATTTCGATCAGCACCAGTCCAGAAAAGCTTTCCAGA
>NW_011888914.1:5378904-5409702 GCF_000151845.1 Pteropus vampyrus
AAAAAATGAAATGCCAGGAGTCTGCAATTCTTTACTGGGCTCATATTCTTACCCAGTAGGGATTATATTTGTATATGCTTTGATATCTTCTTTTTATTTAATGTAGAAGGTTTTTCATTTGCAACCTATATGTCCTTACTTTCTTCAAACTCCAAGTATGTACAGTGGAAAGTACCATATGATTATTTCTGTTTTTCATATGTCCATAACAACCGTGATTTTATTTTGAGTGATTTATTTTTTATTTAAATTTGGATTATTAATTCCAGGCTAAAATGACAACTAGTCTTTAGAATGAATGACTTGGTACTAAAATGTAGTTTTTTGAATACAAATAATTCAGTTCTTATGATCTGATAACTGTATCGAATCGTTTTATGCAGATAAAACTTTCTTTTATAATAAAAGCTTTAAGGCCATTTGTTAAAACTGACTGACATTGTAAGACAAGTTCCGAAAGGATAAGTGTTTTTGGTGTCTGATTCTATCTCAAGTAGAAGCTTAATTATGAAGATTTTGCAGAACAAATGTATCCTTAACAAAGAAGTTGAATAATATGAAAGTTCAGAAACTGATGTAGTAACTGATCTAGGACTAATTACACCATTTTTTTAGTAACCAAATTGGCAATGGTTGAATAGATACTTTGGACAAATTATGCGGTATAGAATATCGCTTTGAACAAAGAGGATCCTTTCCAGTGATATACTTCATGGTCAGAAGCTTTGTTACCAGGAGAACTAAAGTAGGAGAGGTAGCCATTCATTTATGAGAGAGAAGTGATGGTGGTGGGCTTGGACAGGACTCAAGTTACCAAAAGCTGCTAATATTCTCTAAAACTCTGATGTGGCTAATATGGCACATTTAACTTTGAGACTAGCTCTTTGTTAATCTACATGTATTTTAGCCATCATTTATTATTTACTTAATACAATTAGTTCAGACCTTTGCTTCTAAAATTGTGGTTCATAGGCCAGCAACCTGAGTCATCTCTGAGCTTATCTATTGGAGATGCTGAATCTTGACTATACTTCAGACATAGACCTACTGAATCAGGATCTACATTTTATCAGGATCCCAGGTGATCCTGGGATTAAAGTTGTGCATTAAAGTTGGAAAACATACTGCTTAAGAATCACCTGAACATCTTATTAACATAAAGATTATGACTTAATAGGTGTGGGGTGGAACCTGAACTTCTGCATTTTTAATGAGCTCCCCATGACACCGATGCTGAGGGTTGCTGGACCACACTTGGAGCAATCAGGATGAAAACAATGGTTCCTAAACTTCTCTGATGATAAGAACCACCCTGGGAGCCTATTAAAAATACAATTCTAAGCATATTACTAGAACTACTGAATTAGAATGCTCTAGGGGATGACCTGGGAAAGATATTACCTCAGGCAATTCTTATCGTAAGATGTTTGGGAAACCCTTGTAGGCCAGTCCACATATTTTGTTTTTACCATCTAATGCCTCTGAATAGGGCACACTCGCCAAGGACTCAATGGTCAAGGTTGTATAAACACTTTCATTTGAATGGTCAATGAATTCCTGGCCATAATTGTCTTCTTCAAAATGATTTTACTCAGTGGAGGAAGATAGTATTACAAAAACCATTTATTGCTTTCTTTGTTTTGTGATGGCTCTCCAGGAAAGAGAGGGAGGATGAGAAGAAAAGAAGAAATTCAAACGCTTAAAACACTTTTCCCTACCTGAAGGTGAATCAGCCTGCCACTCTCCCCACAAACTTCCCCAGCTTCACAGAGAGAGCAGGCTGCTCTAGACTCTCTCACCATGTTTCCCTGAACGTAGAGCCTTTTCCAGGGGCTTTGAGCAAGGCTGGCCAATCAGAAATGAGCCTGTCCAGAGCAGCTGGTTATTCTTCAGAGGACACCTACCTCCCTCAGGATCTACGAGCATCACAGACTTTCCTAAACTCTGCAGTCATGTTTTTGACCAGTCCATGTAGTTGCCAGCACATTGCAATACATTTTGACCTGATTATTGGTGGTTATAAAGAATATCATTTTTAGATAATTTATTAATGCATTTCAACTGTTTTCAGTCCTTTACTTGGAATGGGCTTTCTTTTTCCTTTACTGACCTAAAGCCTGCGTGTCTTTCACTGTTAGCCCCAGTCTCAATCACTCATGAGCTTCTCTTGGATGCTCCGTCTCTAATGAGTTCTCTCTTCCTTAACTATTACAGAACTAACATTTGTGCCCACGGAGGCATAGAAGTGAGATAATAAGAGAAAGTGTGTTTAAGAGTCAAAAGATCTAGATTTCAATACCATCTCTGCCACTTATTAGTTGTATGACTTTGGGCAAAAGATTTAATGTCTCTGAGGCTCAATTTCCCCATAATGAAATGAGAATAATAATATCTACTAGTATTTAGAGGCTCATATGATATCACACATATAATGTGTTGTGGGAAGCAACACCCTACGGAGGAAATTGGACGCTCAGACAACTTTATTAGAAGAAGGAGAATTTATTGCCGGTGGAGAGTGTGGAGCTTTCAACAACCCAAAGCACAAGCTCCCTTTGGTTAGATTTTTTTACAGCTTATATTCCCTTGTAGTGTCCATGCAAGGGGCGTGTGATTCCTTTGTCTGAGGTTTCACATGTGCTTCATGACTCAGGATGGGGAAGAGGAGCTTCAGGTGGGCTGCTGCAAGGGGGAAGGAATTTCTAGTCTATTGATCTTATTTATTTACAGGTCGTTTGCCTTGTAGAATCTATGACCTTGGCATTATCAGCACTGTTATAGGATTATCAAATGGAGAGACAGGACACTAAGGCTATAAGCAGAAAGTAGCACTTATTGATGCCAACACTGGCTCAGTGGATTCCTATCCAAAGGCTGAGCCCCAACTGTAACATAGCAAACAGTTTTATACAGTCTTATTATTCCTACACAGCTATAGAGATAAGGAAGAACATTAGTTGGATAGCAAGCTATGAATCAACAGATGTGAGCTAGAGAGTCCTTGAGTTGCGGGAGAGGGCAGTCAGAAATGGACTTTAGCTAGCTGAGTCGGTCATTTCTGCAAGCCCTTTCCTTTGCATTTTTCAGATGCCTCCTCTCCTCTCTTAAGGGAGCTTGCATATGAGGCACAGCAAGTATCCAATAATTCATAGGTTGTTATTATTACTACTACTGCTACCATATATTACGTTTTAACTGCTTTACATGTATAAATTTCTAACTCCTTTATATACAACCAAAGAGATAATATTTGACTCTTTTTTAATTCCCTTTGGTTCTCAAATGACACAAGTCTTTGGACAAAGGTCTAAAAGTCCCACTTGAAGATGAAATGTAAAAGTCACAGATAAGTTGAAGAAGTTCTTCCCACAGAGTTAGGAGCCAACACAGAACGACCGTGAAACACAGCATTTCCCAAATGATGCTCTATAGAATCCTAATGTTGGAAAATGCATAAATGCGGGGAAAGAGCTTGAATTTAAATTAGTTTGGGAGACATTGCGAGCTATACCCTCTCCTTGACTAATAACTAATATCAAAGCCTTGCTGTAAAAATAATGTTTAACTTTGTTTAACAAAATGTTTTCCAGATATTTTGACTGTGGAACATTTTTTTCAACTAGCATTTATGCATAATGAAACTTTGACTGATGTAAGAATCCATTAGTATGATCTTCAGAGACAGCTGTCTAACTGATCTTTGTTCTATTTTTAGCAACTTTATGTTTACGAAGTATTAATCTAGTCTGTGTTAACCTACAGAGGAAAGGGGCGTGCCTATGCCTCCATAGAGTACTCTATACCTTACAATGTTGTAATATTCTGTTGTGATAAATTGTACCTGGTTCAGATGAGGTAGTCCCCAGCACAAATTTAGACTAGTCAGTTAGCAGAACCGCTCTAGCCACACTCGGCCACACATAGATAATTATGTATATAAGACTTACAATTAAGCTCCATTTGAAGGAGGGCAACTGAGCCTCACTGCATGCTCAGGTGGTGAAAATTGGTTTTTGTTTGTTTTTTTTTGTTTGTTTTGGGAATTATAGCTCCATCTGGCCAGGAAAATATTGCTGATATCTCTAGGGCATCTCCTTACTGACTTTCTCCTCTATCCTTCAGGTAAGTAAAAGTTGTTTGTGATGTCTGTGCTTGATCTTTCTATCAATCTAAACCTATTCTTGGCATTTGTCAATATTGGGGTCATACAGTCCAGCAAATACTAGAAATATTTTCCTAGGAATAACCCAATCCTCCATTTTTATTTAGAAACAATTTATATCTTTCTGTGTTTTCAAGAAGCTATCATTATCAAATGTAACAGATAAAAACACATTTTTAACTTAGAAATTATATTATAAAATTGTGTTTTAACTGTCATAAAACTAACTTGCCAGATTAATTATGCTCTTCATTGAGTTGTATACTCACCTTTAAAAGTAAATTGTGCTTGATCTCACACGTACTTATACTAGTTTTACTTTTTATTACACTTTCATAATTTAATTAGATATTACATTCTCAATGCCAAGAATGAAGAAAAGAAGAAAATTGTTGTTGAATGTTTTTTATAAAGTAAGTTGGAAAAAAACCTACCTAAAAATAAAATATTATTCCTGTAAAATTAGGTGTGAGCAAGACAATTATAAAAGTTGGAGGAAGGGAGTTATAAAAGTGTATAAGTGTCTTTAAATTCTTGGTTCACTTAAAAGACATTAAAATGGGGCATTATAGATAATTTATTATCAATTATGAAAAGATAGTGCAGAATTCTAATTAGCGACACTATATGCTAATGAAAAGTTTGGTTTTAAACTAAATCTCGGTGAATTAACGTGTTCTTATATGTTTTTAGTTAAAATGAATTATGTATGATATGTGTTATGTACCATTTTTTTGTGATCTTTTGGTTTAACTATCTTTCTCAGTTAAACAACTGACTTGTTGGTCCAGTCCTGTTACACTGTTGTACAATCATTGTGATAAATGATGCATCAGATTGCCCCTGTAATTTCAGCTCTCTCTCTCAAGTAGCTCTAGTGTGGACATACCTAAAGCCATAGAACCCTGCGTTCCTTTTAACTGCAGTTGCTGCATCCATTTCTCAGCTCTTTTCTGCTCAACAGTCTGTAGGAAAAGTGTAAAAGGTAGGGAGGAGGCTCTCACCTTGCTTCTGGATCCAGCTTACTCCTTCTATCAGATAATACAGCTGTTGCCTTACCCTCTCTGAGTTCCTGAAGTCCAGACGTTTAAATGCCTTAGTCCCAGAAACTCAATTTGCTTTTCTTAACCTTACATTCAACTCTTTAAGCTAAATCTTAGCAGACAGCTGAGATTCTCTTGTCTTCGTTCTCACCTCCTGGCTCAGGGGTCTCTAACTGGTCCTGCTCCTACTTTGCATGACTTCATTCATCTCTGAGTTGAGTTCATAGTCTCTTATCTTAATTTTCACTTAACACCTTTGATGTCTTAGGCACAGTCTTCATCTTCTGGATTTTAATCCCCCTAACTAATTAGTGAAATGATTTTGCTATTTTTACTACATTTTCCAACATAAGCAGAAGACTGGAACATAACTGCAAAGGCAGCTAAGTTTGCATGAACTGCTCTCAGTTCGGTTCTTCTTTATGATACTTTGAATTGAATCTAGGGGCAAGGAAAAACCTGGAGGGACTGATCTCTTATAAATATGTAGCTTGTGCATAGACATCCGTAGTTATCACGCACCATATGATCTTAAATTAGCTCTGAATTATTGATTATATATGTCTTGATCGTTGTTTTGGATTTTAAGAACCAAGACTAGAAGTTCATCCCAACCATAGAAGGCTGGCGGATTTTGCCAATAAACAGTTAAAGAGGAGCAAGGTGAAGTGGTGGTGGTAGTGGTGGTAGTAAATGGCCGTTCTTTATTATAAAGACATACCATATTCTTGAGTCATAGTAGATAATAAACTCAATGAAGTTACTATGAATATGAAGGCAGAAAAAGAATAAGAAAAGAATGTTTGTGCTTAGTATACTTTGTCTATAGGAATTAAGTTTGTTTAAAGTTTAAGGAAGGAACTAGAGTAGTCAAAAACATATTTTAGACTTAATATTTTTATAGAAACAGAACAAGAATGAGAACATGCACCACTCCGGAGTTCTGGTCCTCACAGCACTTTCTTCAAACATCTGTGTGTGACGCTAAATCAGGGCTGTCTGGTGACATAGCAAATTACCGTCCATATGACAAATATTAAGGTCAGTATGCGTACACTGATTATTAACCTGAGTTGAATCGCCAGTCTAACCATTTATTTCTAAATAGACTTGTAGATGTTTTTAGATAGTTTTATAGCTCGTTCAGAATTGAGACTTCTAGTTATGTTTGAAATTTATTAGTCAGATTTAGATAGCACATGAATTGAAAGTATTAATTAATGCGACAGTCTTGACTCAAATATAGTCTGTAGTCATTCTATCTCTAGTATCTTTCAGTTGTTGATTAGCAAGGTAAAAGTTGAGAAATATGATTTGGCGAAACAGAAAATTAATACAGAGTATATTGCATACTCTGCTGAAACAAACAAACAAAGAAACAAACAAACCCTGGTATCCTGGGCATAGGTATAGGAATAATTCCCATGATTGAAAAAGACACACAGTCTTCAGGTAAATATTTGTAAATCTGAACCTTGCAGTGCAGGCTTCTCATTTTATACAGTAACATACAATACTCAAACAGTATAAATTGTGTTCTCCAGGTAACTTTAGCAGAAAGACACCATCCTGTGCCATTTAGCCAATAGTTACAGGCAAAAGGCCTACAAACAATAAAGAATCCTATTAGTATTAGGCCATTTTTGGCTACTTTTACTTGATACAGTGAGGGGTGATATTCAAATAGAAGAGATTTAAATGAATTTGCATGGTGTTTACTAGCAAATGCCAAGTAGCAGTAACTTGAATTACATCTATTTTCAGATAAGTGGATTGTTAATATTATGCAAAGATTTAAAATCATGCATCAAAGATTCCTACATTGATATATACAAAATGCTGTACATAAAAATTTCTGCCACTTAATAAGTCACATTGAAGATCAATTTGGAATCTGCTTGCTGTGCTAAAAATATGAGATAAAAACACAATTACAAAGATTTCAGGTGAGTGTGGATTTTTTGACAGAAAAAAATAAAATAATGTTAAGGCATATCTGGAGTTTCTCATGAAGTCTGCTTTCTGCTCCTTGTCCTAAACATGGGATCGCTTTGAGGACACCTTAGGGAGGACCCTTCTGGGTTATGTTCACAGCAGGCAAAGTGTGTTGTGCCTATGTAGTTATGTTTATATAATCATGTATAAGGCAGTGATTCAGCTCTGAGCAAGTACTCTGGATCTTTTATTACATAGTATTTTTAATACTGAGCAGCTGTGCACCTGTGCCATAGCTTGGCTTCATCCTTGGATGACTATCAGAACCAAGGTATCTACTCTTATTGACCTCTCTACTCCCACCACATCATTCTCTCTTTGGGCAACGTCTGTGTAACTGGTGTACTGAATGAGCGGGGTGCAGAAAACTGAGATACCAAAGCAATTATTGTTTCTTTCCTATTATTCAATTTAAACTTAGTCTCTGATTTTGTTCTTCTGCACTTCTGAATAAAGAAAAAATCCTGAGGCAGTCCTAGAATTTTTGAGACTGAAACAAAGATCAGGCTCATTTAGATAATTAAAATGTCCAAACCTCATTTGATTTATGTCTCCTCTTCTCCTCTAGCTTGGGCCTGATTCAGGTTGGGGGCTTGTAATGGGAAGGTCATGTGATCGGCTTCTCTCTCAGGACCACCACCTTCCTTCCTCAATTCTTATCTGAGGTTCTGACCTCTTTGGGCTTGAGCCAGGTGGGAGAGGAAATTGACAAAAAGCATGACTTATACATTTTAGGTGAGGTTGTAAGGTTTTATGTTGTCGTGATTCCTTCTGGATGTGGTGGCAGCATTTTGGCCAGCTCTCTCTCCAGTGGTGTGTGTGTGTGTGTCCAGAGTAGTTACATGGCATCACCTTTAAACCCAGGCATGAAGGGCTCCTACCCTGGCTTCAACTCTGTAGTGTGCCCTCCTCCAGCTTTGTACCTCCCCACAGAGTGAAGGCTCCATAAACTCAAGGGGACTAGAAGCCTACCCTTCCAGACCAGTTCTCAGTACCTGGGACCCTGAGATTCCTTTTCCAAGTGGCCTTGATCTTGCTTTTCATTCCCTGCCCAGACCTCTTCTCCAGGTCTTTCTTCTAAGAGTAGGCCACGTCCACGTGCATTACTCCTAAGCCAAAGGGATGGGCAAGGGTGACATTTTGCTGGGAGTGGTAAGCAGGCAGAGCTTGGTGGTTTGGGTTTGGGGGTTCACATGCATGCACACAGCTCTCCTGATGCTGGAGAGAGGAATCAAAATAAGGGCTCTAGACTGGCGACTGGGAGCTGGCATGTCCCCTTAACCCGCCATGCTGCCCTGTTCGGTTGTGGAACTCAGAAGAGTCTAAAAATTGTAAATCTGAACCTAGTCTTCCAGATCATTCTAAAATTATATTTTAAAAGTAGGGAGATGAAACATATTTTATTCAGCAATTTATTAGCTTCGTTTACACTTTTAAATGTTTAGGTAATTGTAGATGAGTTTCCAGTTGTATTCTTACCCTAAGCCCCTCAAAAGTGTGTGTGCACGTGTGTGTGTACGTTTGTGATCTATTTCCTAGGGACCTTTGATTATAGTGACATTGCTGTAGTCAATGCCTATTTTTTGTATATTTGTTTAAACTTTCCCCAGCTCGATCACTGGATTTCTTACAGACCATCTCAAACAAATGATCTCTGTTGGGCCCCTTTACCCTTTCAGGCGGTAGGAGGCACCTTTTAAAATAAGTGAAGGCTGACTCCCCACCATAAGTCCTTTTGGCCATGAGAAATCTCTGACATACTTTCTTATCATATTTTTTTCTATGGAGAAAGCTCACTCCACAGAAGCTGGGTTGGAGAGCCAGATGACTCAAGAGAACAATGGTTAGAAAATGTAAGGGAGGGACCATTTTTTCTTTTTCCTCAATACAGGGGAGTAGCTTCTGTCCCTCTTTATGCCCTCTCTATCCACTCCTTTCCTAGGGTGAGACTCACTCCCTGCTCTGTGAGGGAGCCAGTCTAGGCTCTGTTCATGTAAGGAGGGCTCCCTTTTCTTAGTGGCTCAGCTTTAGACCAATTAGATTTATTTGAGGAAAGAGAGAAGTTTAGGCTGCAGGTCAAAGCCATGCTCATCATTTTATCCCCAAAATATAATTTTTGATGCCCATCTGATACTCTTTTCATTTCTCATTTGTCCAGAACCTAAAGGATATGATTGCTTCTCTCAGAAACCCTAATTCTCCTGACCGTCAACAAAGGCTGGAATTTTAAACATAGCTTCCTGATCTCAAATGCAGACCTTTGTCCAATTCTTGGTCAGTCCCAACCCTTAGCCCCTTGTGCTTCTTGGAGGCAGAATGACATGACAGACATGGGACGCTGATCTGCAGGAATAATATCAAAAGAACAATTGCAATTAAGATGTTGTTTTTATTTCTCCAGGAAAGGGGATGCTCTTATTCTACATAACTAGTTACAATTATTGACACAAAAATAGGAGGGAAAGCTTCTGAAGAAATATAAAAATTTGAAATAAATATCCTAGAAAGTAAAAAATTCCATTTGCTTTAAGTTCGTGTACATTTATATCATCTCACTTTTATTCGTGGTGATCTATTCACTGGAATTTATCACTATCTTTCTTTCCAGCCTTTTAACTTCATTCTATTCAGGTGCTTACTCTTACCTCCACTCTTGGGGACTGTTTTTTGCCATTAAAATAAATCCTGAAATATCAAGTGGGAAAAATATGTTAATTCAATGTGTTGTTTGATCCTACCTGCTGCCTAGATTTAATTGCTTTGATTCTCACATTGATGCCCATGTTCTTGCCAAGGTTTTCTTTTTTGCCTCTGGCTTAACCTAATTGCAAAGCATCCCCTGCCTGAGAATGGCCTGGGGCTAGACCTCTCTGAACACATGATCTTGTGAAGAAGGTAGATGTCTGCACAAAACCATGGGCTTGTTGGAAAGAACGATGATTGTTGGCAAGGCCACCAAGAGCACCTTCCTCACGTGTTCTAAAGTTACAGTCTCAGCACAGATCCAAATCCATACTCCTTTCCCTTCACTATTATAAAGTATTTTTATATTGTTACCTAGTTTTATTTCAGAATTATTGCCTTAAATTCTACATAATGAATTGAATCATTTTGAAGTTGAATTATATATAATTTTCACAAATTTAAGAAATATTCATTAAGATTATGAGAAGCTGATGTTATATAAACTTAAAATTACCGTAGAAACAGCCTGCAAAGCTATACTATCAGAAGCATAACAGAGATGTCTGTGATGACGTGTCAAACATGAGGAAAACACAACTTTTGGAAGTTGTGCTGAGTGTTTCTCTACCTTTCATGATGACAGAACTTGTATGGAGATAATTCCAAGCAAAAAAAAAAAAATGTGCAAAAGATTTTCTCAAGTGTACTCTACAATTAGTAGACTACTAGTTCTTTTAGGTATGAGACAGAAATACCATAATTCCTGCTGGAGCTAAATATTTGTGAGCTCAATGCCAGGCATTTCCTAACACTTCCTGACAATGATCCCATAAAGTGGGAAGAAGATCAACTGACAAATCAAACAATGGGTCTCTACTAGACACCGGTGAGACATACCTACAAGCAGCATTCTACGGACAATGCAAGAAAAGGAGGAAGAGTAAAATGTAATTCCTGTTCTTGAAGTACATATGAGAGATGAATCAATGCACATGAAAAGGTAACTAATTCAAAGAGCCAAACAAATAACTAATAGGAGACTGTGCATTTATCAAATGGCTACTGTCAGTAATGAGATTAATGGGTGTTTAGTGGAAGGCTTTCAGTTAGGGTGATGTGGGACAAAATCATACAAGGGTGTCTGCAGCAGGATTCCAAAAGATAGACAGCATTTATGTCTACACAGGGAGGATCACAGAGCAGCATTGTAAGATGGGGAAAGGGCACAGGCAGAGGTGTAGAGGCTTTTGAGGGTGAAGGAAGTCTAGTCTGGTTTGAAAGGTGAGATTGAGTCCATTCCTATTATACTTTTGGTTAAAACATCTGGTGTTTTCGCATGCTTAATAGGAGCTGGAGATTTGTATAAAATGAGGTTAGACCAATTTATATTCCCACCAAGAGTGAAACAAGTCAGATGGAAAAGGACAAAAACCATATGATTTCACTCTTATGTGGGATATAAAGCAAAAAGCCACAAACAAACAAAGAAAACAAACAAAAACAAATTCATAGATACAGACAACAGAACAGTGGTTACCAGAGTGGAAGGGGTTGGTGGGGAGGGCGAATTGGGTAAAGGGGGTCAAATATATGGTAACAGAAAAAAAACTAGACTTTGGATGGTGAGCACACAATAAAGTACACAGATATAAAATTATAATGTTGTACACCTGAAATTTATATAATGTTATTAACCAATGTTACCTTAATAAATTTAATTTAAAAGTAAAATTTAAATAGACTTCATGACCAACATAATGAGGGCTAGATCATGGAAGTGCTGGTGAGCCATGTTATGGCCTTAAGCTTTCCCGTGCCTCAGTTTCTACATCTATAAAATGGGCCTAATAATATATACCTCAAAAGTTTTTATGAGAACTAAATGGATTAATACAAGTTCATGGCATACGGTAATTGCCCAGTAAATGTTTTCTATTATAAGTTGTATTAGTATTATTTTCTTATTAGCAACAGGAGACCCTTAAATAATAATAAACAGAAGATATAATTATCTAATTTGCATAAAAAAAAATTCCCTGCCTGTAGTTTGGAGAATGGACTCATGGCAGAGGATAAGACAGATGAGATAGTGAAATTAGGAGCGGGGTACAATAATTTTTGTGAAACAGGGCAGGGACCTCGATTAGCCAGTAGAAATGCATTGGATTGGTAACTATAGTACCAGTATTCTTGATAGATGTTTCTTCCAACTATCGAACTGAAAATTACTGAGCAAACTAAAAATATGTGCCAGGCACTGTCTCAGTACAGGGATACAATGGTAAGCAAGAGGGGCAAAGTTCTTTTCCATTTAGAGATTGGATCGCAGCGGGAAGGATAAAACACATGCAAACTAGTAGGTGAAAGACCTACCAAATGGGATAAATTTATGAAGGGAACAGACAAACAAACAAGGGGCTAAGAAAATAACAAGACAGGGATGGAGGTGGGGCTAGTTATTGATGCTTCTTTTAAGAGAGGCCACTTCAAGGTGGCTTTGAAGCTGAAAACTAAAGCTTAATAAGAAGCTGTCCAGGGGAAGGGGGTTCAGGTATTGGAATGGCACCCACGGGATGGAGTCAGTGTGGCTTGAGCCCTCAATTAAGAAAAACGATTAATCTATGGCGACATTTGAGTTTCTTTATTTTAAGGATTTTGCCAATAATATGGTATAAATACATACAGAGTCCAATTGAGTTATTTATCTGTCAATATGAGTGAGATTGGTTTTGATTGGAGGAAGAAGATAAAGCATTATCCTACTTTATCTATGTTCCTTTCAATCAAAAATGGTATTAGGGTGGGCATAAAGTACCATTAATCAAGAAAGTATAAATAAAAATTATTTAAGGATGTAACTTTTAAAAATTTCACAATATTTGAGGAGCAAATCCAAAATCTTATTTTGGGAAAATATTATCAAGTAAAAAGAGGAAAGAAATTAAGGCATCCATAATTCTACCATTTAAAGATAATCCCTGTTAGCAGAAATATGTATATTCCAGACTTTTTTCTATGTTTTTCTTTTTACTTTCTTTTTAAATTAATACAATTTACTTTTCAGTGCAGTTTTAGGTTCACAGCAAAATTGAACGCATAGTACAGAGATTTCCCATGTGCCTGCTGCCCCCACATGTGCACAACCTCCCTCACTATGGACATCCTGCACCAGGGTGGAGGATGACTCATCATAATCATCCAAAGTTTATAGCTAACATTAGGGTTCAATCTTGCTGTTACACATTCTATAGGTTTTGACAAATGTATAGTGACATGTATCCACCATTACAGTATCATACAGAATAGTTTCACTGTCTAAAAATCCTCTGTGCTCTACTTATCCCTCCTCACCCCCTAACCCCTAAAACCACTAATTTTTTTACTGTCTTCATAGCTTTGCCTTTTTCAGAATGTTATATAGTTAGAATTATATAGTTTGTCACCTTTTCAGATTGGCTTCTTTCACTCAGTAGTATGCATTTAAGGTTACTCCATGCCTTTTTATGATTTGATAGCTTATTTCTTTTTAGCACTGAATAATATTCCATTGTCTGGATGTACCATAGTTTATTTATCTATCCACCTACAAAAGGATATCTTGGTTGCTTCAAAGTTTTGGCAATTATGAATAAAGTTGTTATGAACATCCATGTGCAGGTTAAATTGTAGAAATAAATTTTCAATTCATTTGGGTATATACCAAGGAGCACAATTGCTGGATCATATGATAAGAATATATTGGTTTTTAAATTGAGGAATACATTTTAAGTGCAACTGAGCCACATAGAGGTTTGAATTGCAAAGTTAGGTTTCCCGGGGGCTCATGGTGACTCATCTCTCTTTCTCTCTTATTTTTCACTTTCTTCTCCAGTCTCATTTTTCTATTCTGTTTTTCTCTTATAGTTTTAGCTAATATGTGGTGCTGATTCAGTACTGACTCAACACATAACCTTCCTATTCAATGTATATCATCTTCTGGTGGTCTCTGTTCAAATTCAGGAAGGTAGCAGTCTGATTGGTTCAACCTAGCCTGTAGTATTGATTGGTTACCTCCACTTTTGGTGTCCAAGTAGCTTCCAGAGGCAAAGTCAAAACCCTTAGACCCAATCTTCAGGAGAGGTTTAGGGGGTAGTCTGGGCAAGAGAGGGGGGCTAATTTCAAATCAAGGAATTAAAGCTAGGAGGCTATGCTAGGTCTGTACCATTAGAGACTACTGGCCTTGGTTACCTGTTTCTCTTGTCTAATTATTAATAATTGTGCTCCCTTTTAATTTCAAAACAATCTTCGTTTGGATGATAAATTGTATGTAGACCCTAAGTATAACCTACTTAAAAGTTTTGACTGGGATTATCTGTGGTTATCAGAAATATGATAGGGAGGTATTCTAAAAATCTTACCCCAAGCCTTCTCTGTGAGCTTTGGGAGAAGTACACTACATAGAATAAGAAAACAAGAAAAAAAAAAAACCCGACTAAACCCAAGTTTTAGTCTATAGGAGTTCGATTACATTTTGTTTTAGACTAAATAAATACTAGTTTTTTTAAAAAAAGAAAACATAAAAGAGTTCAGAAATTTTCTGAAATTGACCTATCATTAATTTATATTTTAGTTGAATTCAAATAAACATAAAAGTGAATATCTTTTTGGTCTAATTTACCTGTTAATAAATTGCTCTTATTTTTTGCACCTTCCAATATTTGAGCAAACTACGTATTTAATGACAATAATTCTATCATTTAAATTTAATAGTTCTTTCTGAAAGGTAATTGACATATAAATTGCTGGCTTTTGTACCCATTTAACCAAAGAATGCTTGCTTGCTTGCTCTCTCTCTCTCTCTCTCCCTCCCTCTCTCTTTTCTTTTTTAAACTTTCCTTCTCTGGCATGCTTTTCTTTTTACATCCTTTAATGAATCCCAACCAGTTCTAGTATTAAATATATTCTTAGCTTTTTTAAGGTTACTTTAAATTTACTTTAGCTCTAGTTTTGTAATCCTAAAAAGAAAGAGAAAATGAGTGGATTCTATAAACTAAATTGGTCTTTGTCACAGACAATAAACATATTTCAAGATATGACTAAAGAAATATACCTGAGGTCATGACAACTTTTCTGTTTTCAAGGATAAATATTCTAATGGTAAACATGAATTCTTTCACATCGTTCTCTTGTGGTTCATTATGTTCTTTAAATAAGTCATCAAAGATTGTTTGTAGAGAATGAAGTGAAGATCAAATTAGTACCTGATTATTAGAAGTTTGGGAGATGGTTGTTCTATTTTAAGTCTGTGCACTGGTATTATTTCAAAATCCTCTTACGAAAAAATCTATATAGACAGTTCTGAAGATGTGAGTGTTGTAAACAATAATTTTGACAATCTGCTTGACACCAGCCAAGTGATAAAAGGGACGAGAGTTTTCCAAAGTGGAATGATGAAAAAGGTTATAGAAGAATGCTAGTTTTCCAAGTGTAATGAGTCCTACAGAAAGAATCACCAATTTATCAAATACTATTACAACATCCAACTTCAACATAATAGGACTTTTTTCCATAGTCTGGCCTACAGCGCATGCCAACATTGCTCTTCTCTATTACACTAAAAACTTATGTAATTGAAATGGACGTTGATTGCAAATCTCTGTGGCCCAGTCAGCAGACTACTATTAAATAGAGACATTGTCCTTTTGAAAAAGAGTTCAGTACAGTAACTCCTGGAATACAATGAGAGATATTCTTAATGAATTTTGACACGTTTGATAGATTCTCCACCCACTTCTTCTTCCAACACTGCAAAGGCTGATTATCTAAGACAGAGCTCTGTCCTCAGATCCAGTCCCACTATGGTTGATTGCATTTATGTTTCACAGAGTTAGGTTCAAATTCTATCTCCTTGCAGATGATTTCCCTGACCATCCCATCATTACCAGCTAACTTTAGGACACTCCACCCTTTTATCATTTCTATGTCTTGATAATTAATATGTACATCGCAAGCAGTAATTCATCAGGAATCACTCTTCAGTTGTTTCACATGTGTATATGTAGTGACCACCTTGTCAAGAACCATGTGCTCTAGTAATTTATATTCTTTAAATATCAGATATGTTAAACATGTGGAAATCACTCTTGAATGCTGAATAAAGAAAGCTTAGAGGCCACATGGTGTTAAATTTTTTCCCCCTATTTTACTGCTTAAATGCAGATACTCAGAGATGGATTTAATATGAAGATAATTAAACTTAAACTTTAGGGACCCTTCTTTGTGGGGCCCCTTATAAGGCACGGGAGTGGCCTCAGCATGTGTTCACATGGTCATATGATTTTGTACAATGGACAAAAGTTGTCACTTTAACCTTAGTTAACACCGTTGTCGCCTTCCACATCCACTTACCTCTGTCACATTTCTTCTCATATTAAGTGATATTAGAGCGGTTACAGGCATTTGGGGATCCAGCTAAGAGGAATTTGATTTGGTTTGGTATTAGTAGGATCTATTTAAATGGCTTGCAGTCATTTCTGACTCTAGATTAGCTATTGTTAGCTGCCCTGGTATAGGAAGAGCTCCAGGAGCATGCATATCACCCTGTGCTGAATTACAAAGAGGCGGGGCTTGCTGTTATCTCATGATGTTCTATAGTGTCCTGCTCTAAATGTATGTAAAAAGTGAAAAAGAAATAAGATTTGAAATGTATGGAACTAGAAGGTAGTATATGAGAGAATCTTCCAAGTATTAAAGCTTATATATGAACACATCTCTATATACACTACCACTACCACTGCCAACAACAAAAACCTTAATGGAAGTTTCCCCATATTTGAAACAATTTAAATAAATTTGTGTGACTTATTGATTGTGAACTATGACAGAGATGTAATATTTTTCAAACTATTAATAATCAAATAATATAAAGTCACAAACTGTTGGAATCATCCTAAATAAGGGGAAGCTGAAGCATAGCTAGTCAGTTAGCCTCTTTTCAAGAAAACAAAAATAAACCATTTAGTGATGTAGCCTTTAAATATATAAAATGTACAAGATTTGTGTTAAATTTAAATATTCAGAACTATCAGGGACAATAATCTTCCTTTTATTATCTTAAAATCTAACTCTATTAACTATTACATGAAATAAATAGTCCGTGGTTATGTTCTGGAAACCACTTCAGTGTTTATTGGACTCAACCTGTCATCAAGTGACAAATGCCCTTCCTGCTGCGGCTGGTTGGCTTATTTATTATTCCCTAACATAGTGTATATATCACTGTCCCTGTATTATGCTTATTCAAGTTGTCTCTTTACCCAATATGCCAGTCTTTAAATTGTTTCCACTTAGTCACATTCTACCCTCCCCCAATATGCAGATCAAATCTCACTCCCAGCTCCATGGAGCTTTTTCGGATGTTCAGGCAAGCAGAGCTGTCACCCTCCAAATACTGTTACACCAGCTTCTCAAAACCATCTCGGGAGACAGCCCAGGAATTCTTGTCTCTGTTGGCATTTCATTTTTGTGCGTCAGTCTTATTTTTCCTATTAAATTCAAACATTCTTAGGAGCCTTCATTAGTTTTGCTATAATTATTTGAGGGCCTAGAACTATAGGAATTCAATACTATTTTTGAATTAATGCCTCATGAATAGCTAGTCTTAAATCTGAAAATAAGATTTGAAGCTAGAGGGATTGCCTTGTTAGTGTAAGGGCAGGGGGCTTGCTGAGATTTTTGTTTGTTTGTTTTGATAGAATGGGAATGAATATTTAAGAGTTTTTAAAAGATTTATTTTTCTGTTTTTTTAGAGGTGGAGGCTTAAATTCACATTTAAAGGCCCTTAGACCACTTGTTTTAAACTCCCTTACTTCTCCTGTCTCTTTTTCCTCTTTTTCACTTGAAAAATGATATAATAAATATTTTTATGGATATTCATATACAAAAATAAGCTTTTATACAAATATACTCCAGGAAATCTCATTTTTTAAAAATTCCCTCATATATTCCCTTCCAACTATGGTCTCATTTCTTTGTTCTTCATTCACAATGCAATTTCTCATAAAGTCAATATTTACTATTTCTAATTCCTGTTTTCTCCTTTATCTATTCTATTTGAGCTTCTGTTCCATTTGCTGCATTACCACTATTCTTGTCCAGGTCAAAAATTTTTTTCTTGTTGCTGAAGCCAAGAGTCATGTCGTTGAAGGATTCTTGAATGGAGAAATGGGACACCAAGGCTATAAGCAGGAGACAGCGTTTATTGATGCTGGCACCGGCTCAGCGGATTTCTATCCAAAGGCTGAGCCCTGATTGTAACATAATAGGCAGTTTTATACAGTCTTGTCATTCCTACACAGCTACAGAGATAAGGAAGAACATTAATTGGTTGGCAAGCTATGAAAAAACAGATGTTAGCTGGAGTCTCCTTGAGGTAGGGGAGAGGGCAGTCAGGAATGAACTCGTTTGAGCAGGAAAAAACCAGGCAGGGTCAGGCTGCCACAGTGTCTCTAACCACCACCACGCCTATCCACATTTACAGAATTCCGCCCCCAGGGAAATCTGTTACCTACTCTGTGGACAGAGTCAAAATGACAGTGAAGGCAGGTTGACAACAACTCTGGAATATGCAAAAAGAGAAAGGATGAATGAACCAGTATTTACTATTAAAACAGTAAGTAATTCAATGAAGTTGTGGACCATCTTCATCAGATACTTCAGGCAGTGGTGTGGCCAGACCACCTCATGAGTCTGGGATACTTTGCAATACTGCAGATAAGTATAGTCTAAAAATTTTCTTTCTACAGTTATTTTCATAAATCTAGGTTTCATATACATGGCATTGAAGAAGTGTAAAAAATCATGACAATCCAGTTTATGAACAGGATGAAATCCTCACCTCCGCAGTTTTACGTGATGATGAGGGTCATCGTGCAGAGTCAGTCATGGCCAGTGAGAATTTGTTCTAAAACACCAGGGACTGTGATATACTCAATGATGTGGTCCTTTCGGCTAATGGAAACTTTAAAAGTTAGTAAAAACAGAGTATCTTAATTTCGGTAAGATGAATTCTTATTTTAAAGAAAAGATTCTAAAGCTTCTATTTATATACACAAATTTCCCTTTGTTGCAAGTCCATGGTTTGGAAGTCCATGTTTTTTTATTAATAGTTACACGTTGAAACCCTGAGCTGCTAACTCTGATTATACCGTTTACATTTGTGGTTCCTCTGGATATTGTATACTTACCTTAAGCAGACAATATGTTTGAATTTTAACAAAACACTGGCAAATTATGTGAAGTGGTAAGAGAAGTCTAAGCAAAATCCACAGTCCCAGCAAAATCTAAGCAAATTCTAGCAGCGCTCAGAGCCATTTTCCCATCTGTTCATAAGCCCGTGATGGGCCTCAGCACCAACTGAGTAACACAGAGCCATACACTTTAAGGAGGCCAAAAGGAAGAAATAGAATGAGAGGACTTAAGAGAGGAAGAGGAACTGGGACAGAAAAGGAGAGAGAGCCTGAATCTGGAATCGGGGAGAGGTAGGGCAGTGATGTGAGCTGGGGTCTGACAGCAGGGTGTCAGAGAGTTGTCAGCTTGGTGAGGACTGCCAGGAGTGTGGAGGGTGGAGCAGGAGTCACTCCTAGTAATTTACTCCTCTATGCTTTAGTATAATGGAGAAACTATATAGACTTCCTGGGCAAAGGCTACGAGAAACATCCTTGTATCTGCAGTTATGAAAAATAATACAGTATCAAAAAAAAAAAAGGAGGCTAATTAACCTTTTCTGGTACATATTAAGTGACTTTTACATATTTGGCAAATGTGTACAGAAACAATAGCAAATTATTCTAATGTTCATCAGAAACATCTAAGGAACAGGTAAAAGTTTAACAAGCGCAGAAACAAAAGGAGCCTGCTAAACCGTTCCTGAGAGTTAATGACTGGCTTAGGGACCATACTGGTCTACACTAAAGAGGACATAAAACCTCCATTGTGCAATTTGCTCATGGTTTTTCTTTTACCGTTGATAGTGGTTTCATAAGAGAATCTGAGAGTAATTTTCAAGCAAGCATTAAATGATTCTATTTTATGTTGGAAATGTGAGGGATGAAGCAGAAGAGTGGGTAATACAAATACAATAAAGCTCAAATTTCCTTTTCATGCCTCAGGCTTGGTACTGATCGTAAATACATCTATTCATCTTCTATTCTATGTATAGCAGTCCTCTTAAAGACAAATATGGAAAGATGATTTTCTGGAGAATAGCAAAATAAGAACCAAAGACATATGACAAGAACAGCTTTCTTTTGAACCAGGTAAGAGTGAATTTTAAGTTATCTAGCTCTTAAAATGGTTACATAGGTCAGAGATGTGGAGGTTAGAACTAAAATCAATAACAGAAGCTCTGATTTAATTGCTTAGGTTGTAGACTTCTAACCCTATTTATCATTTGCTTTATTTTATTTTGTTTTTACTAGTCTGGTCATGTGACTGCATTTGTTAGATATACTATTTGTAAATAATGATTTTTAAAAAGCCTCCAGGCTGTAATTCATTTAGAACCACATCAAGAGAGAAAACTCTCTTCCATTTGGGATTGGCCCTGCTAATCGATAAGCAACCAGACTTATACCTACCTGTTTTTAGGAGTCATTTTCCCCCATCGAGATCTCTCTCTGGATTAAGGAGTATTGACTCGCCCATTGCCCATACCACTATATGTCTTCTCCATGATGATGGTCCTGGAGAACCTTCCCTGGGCTGTCCCAGAGTGACTGTCACCTGCTACGTGAACCTTGTGAACCAATCTGCCACCAGCATCTGGTGCCAGGCTGCCTAGCTCATATGGCAGGAGATCTTTTCCATTGGTTATTGTCTAGGTGCGGAGCGAGCTGTTTGTTCTCCTTGCAAAGATGTGTGGTGCCTTTGGGTGCAGAGATTTTTTAAAATGATTTCTGGAAAACTTCATTCTCCATACTCTGTGGTGGAATTATTTGGGGGGCCCTGATAAGGGCCCATTTGGAGCTATTGAGGATTACATCCCCATAAGACATGCATTGAAAGATGGCTGTATTAATTTAAATGGAAAATTTTCAGCTAATTCATAGACAGAACTTGATGATATTGAGTGGTAATTTTTAATTATGAAGATGGAACATTTCAGTGAATAATTCCTGTTGAATTCATTATAGATGTTTATATTTGAGTTTCCTGAGGTCTCTGTCTAACATACTATAAATACATACTCAAAGTGAAATGCTATGATAATTGAAAATTGTTATAGCAAATTTCTTTGTATAACAAAAAAAGCTTGCGCATTCCACACCATTTTGTGGAAAGCAGAACTTCATGACAAAAAACACAAAGGAGACATTTCCCACATGCTGTTGTAAAATTTAAGTTGTCTTTTGTATTCGAAGTTGTCATTATTGATGAGAAGACAGACTGTTCCAGGATAGAGCTGAATGCCTTACCAGCACCCTAAGACATAGTCAATAGTAAATGGTTCAATAAGTGAGATAACTCATGGAGGTGCTTCCTGAGAGACTATGGTAAATCCCTATGGAGGAACTTCAGAAGGATAGCCAGCTCGGTCCATGGTGTTTTTCTTCTGTGACTGGTCACACTGGACAGTAGTCTAAAATAACTTGTATTAGAGCTGCTTTGTCAGCATTTTTAAAGGCAGTATCAACCCAAATGTCCCCAAAGACTGAAGGTTCCAAGAGCTCAAGAACATTGTATGTTATTCTCTGATTCAGCTTTGTTTGTAATGAATAAGTGTACAGGAAGAAAATGACACCATCCCAGGAATGATTAAGAACTATAAATAATAACAATTATTACCAAATTACCAATATGCATTTTATCTACCGAGTGACTCATTTCAATCTCAAGACTGTTAATATTGTCTCATGACCTACAGATCTCTCTTATAGAAAGTATCGTTTTGTAATTATAAGGAGATGAATGCATGTAGCTGTCAGTCAAGAAAACAACTGATTTTGTACTTGGCCAAGTACTGCACAGTTTCAATAGCCACCTACATAAAACACTCAAATAATTCAATCTTTTTAAAATTTATGGTGAGTGAACAGAAGTACTTGCTCTTTGGTCATTCTTCATGTGCGAGTGGTGCCATGGCTTTACTGGGCTCTGCTTCCGAGGGTTTGTACTCTTAAGGTCTCAAGTTGCATCTCTGTTCCTGGTCACTGTCTTGCAGGGGCTTGGAGGGGTAGCTTAAAAGGGGAAGAGGAAGATTGGAAGAGATGGAGCAGGTACTTCTCGTAGCTCTTCCCATCTCCTCTTTAGCAGCAACATGGTATAATGGTACAAGCCCAGACTTTGAATTCACAGAAGTCCTCACTACAGCTATTTCCCTGCCAATCACTGGCTGTATAACCTTGGAAATGTTATTTAATGCTCTGAGCCTCAGTTTTATCTTCTGTAAAATAGATATCCTACTACTGCTCCTAATAGCTGCCTTAAGGCATAGTTTTGAGAATTAAATGAGATAATATATGTCAAATACCTAACACAGCTGCTAGCACTTGGTATACCCTCGGTAAATGCTAGTTCCACTCTCCTTTATATTTCCCTCAATCCAGATGTTCCCTTTTGGCTTCCTGCCCTGGGAGAAAATTGTGAGCATGACTGGGTTAGTGCAGAATTATAGTATTTTAGCTCCTCATCTGTGCCATTGAAATTGTTCCTAAGGTTAAATTGCTAAACCTAAATGACACATGTCAGCCCTTATCTTACTTAATCTTTGTGCCATTTAACTTTGAGAATAGTCTCCATAGTCCTGGAAAAGTCTGATTCTTCTATAGCCATGGCAACAACCACCAGGACGGGTTTTAAACTTTTTAATTTAATCAATGACAGTTCTATGACAGTGTTAACAAGCAAACTTTACAACTCCTTTTAATCATCTCTAATTGGTCAGTGACAACTCACTTCACTGAACATGCCTCTGAAAGTCAACCAGTGACAGACTGACACTTAGAAAGTCAAACAATTGGCAGTGAATTTGCTCCAAGGAACATTCTTCGATGGCTAATGTCAAACCACTCTTATCTCTGTGACCAACTCAAAACCAAATAAAGACATCCCCATAAAAACCTATGTATGACTAACCATTTGCTTTCCTCAGTGAGACTGTGTCTGACCAATATAGCTCTTCCCAATCTAGGAAAGCAATACATTCAGCATTCGTTTTTGTTTGTGATTTTCTCTAATGGTTTTATCTTTTGATAATTTTACGCAGAAGGTTATGACTCAGCCACGATAAACTCATTCAGACATCCTAGCTCCTTAGTCTAGCGCTTCTTTTCAGTCTTCCCTTGGTCCTTATGCTTCTCTGCCCTTCTTAAATGTTGGTGTTCCCTAACATTTGTTGTCCTTAGCCCTTCTGTTTCCCCACACTCTCTGATTTATCTCTTCCACTCTGATGGTTTAAACTGTGACCTTAATGAATCCCAAATCTACATTGCTAGATGGAACTAGTTCATCTGTCCAGTAGCTATTTCTATGTGATGTTGCACAGGTACCTCAGATTTGATATTTCTCAAAGTGAAATTCATCTTCACACTCAAATCTTCTATAGCTTATGATCCAGTCACATAAGCCAAAACCTAAATCACCTGTCCTACTCTCTTCCTATAGAGAAGTTTAAGAAATTTTACTTTTTGCATATCTATGTACCTGCTCTCTCTTTTCAGGTCCCATTCTCATCTTTTGTTGTAGTATTGCAACAACTCCCTTAAATAGTCTCTCTGACTTTAGTCTTTCTCTTTCCAAATCCCCAATCTTGTTAGAGTGATCCGTGTAACACTTGTATCCATTTTTAATGCTTTGATTGATTGCAAATGAGAGAAAACACAACGAGTGTTGATGTAAGTAGTACAACATAAGTTTTCTCACACTTTAGGGTTTGTCTGGATGCATAAGTCTAAAGCTAGTTCAGTGATTCCGTGATACCATCAAGGACCCTGGTTCTTTATTTCTGCTTTGCTATTATTCACTGTTGGCTTTTTGCTCTCACACTTGAGGCCTTATGATTGCAGGATGGTACCTACAATTCTATGCAGTATGTCTTATTTAAAGCCTTCATATTTCAAAGCCTTGTGAACTCCATTCATTTTTCTAAGAAGACAAAACTTTCACAGGATGTTCCTGAAAGATTTCCTCTTATAACTTATTGTTTAGAATTGGGCCACATAGTCCTCTTAGCTAAAAGGTTGATTAGTAAGTAAATGTCTCATATTTTTCCAACCTCTACTGTGGGAGGCAGGCAAAGAGGAAGGAGGTTGGGAATAGATGCTGAATTGGCTTTCACTTTTTACTCCAAACTTATAAACTAATTTTCTGCCTAAAACTTCTCAGATGAATTCCTGCTGCCCATAGAAAAATGCTCAAGTTTCTTAGCATAAAATGTACACTCCTTCATCAATTGGCCCCTCTAACATTTTATTTACTGATATTTCTCTTTCACCCACCATCTACTTTTCTGGGGCAGGGGGAGGGAGGAGAACCTGAGACATTAACCGTATTTTTTAAAGTAACAAAGCATTTAGCTAAAGGAAATGTTTAAATTACTGCAGTGAACAGAGTTTAAATTAATGTTTCTTTATATTATTCCATCTGTAGACATGTGTAAGAAAGATTAATACAGTTGTATAGAGGAAAAGAAGTTATGTCTATTTTGCACATCTGAGTGTATTATGGTAAATTTGCTATCCTATTAAGGATAACATTAAAGGACATTAAAGCAGTATAGATAATTAGGATAACTTGTGAAATTGCCTAATATAACAACTGATAACTTTACAATTTAAGATCTAGGAGGAAAGGTTTAAGAATTTCCTTCAAAGACAAAGAATTATATTTTTAACAGATCTATTATTTTTAAATTATTTATTACTGTGAAAACTTAGCATCAGATGTATCTTCTTAATAAAATTCTAAGTCTAGGATACATTTTTGTTGCTATAGGCACAATGTTGTACAGCTCATTCATCTTGCTTAACTGTTACTTGATGCCCTTTGAGTTGTAACTCTCTATTCCTCCCTCTCATTTAACATTTTTATTAATCACAAATTTTACCCCCAGACAAATATACCCACTCACAGGCACTCTCATGCTTTTATAGAGTTGTTTTATCACAATCATATGTGAACTAACCGGAGAGGTCACCTGTGGTGGATCAGTGATATAGGACACAAGTTTTGACTATGGTGTCAAAGAATCACCTTCGAGTTCAATGTTCATTCTTTTTTGGGGGGTATAAGTATCTTATCATTTACACATTAGTACAGTGAGGTCTCAGGGCACATCCTGTCAGTCAGTGACTTGCTATATCAGCAGAATTCATCACATATCTCTGGAAGAATGTCCTTTTAGATGCAGCCTTGTTGAAGTCCTTTTTTTAATGGTTCCATCTTATGATAACTTTTCACATACTTAAACTTTCACATAATTACAGGTTCTTTCCAAAGTCTTTTCTCGTTGATTTCTTAACCTAAACTTCATTTTCTAGTTTTCTATTACAATAGCCATTAAAAATTAAATTGAACTCTTTGCTATCACATTCTTATAATTAAGTTAGTGTTATTTCAAATGGTACTAATAAGTTTATATTAAAATATCATTAATAAAATTACTATTAATTTCAGAGAAGGTCAAGTGCTAATATATATTCTTTAATAATATAAACTTTTCTTTTTTAAAAAAATAAAAATTCTCTTTTATACCCAGGATACATTTTATGTATAACCAGGAGGATATTGGGCATGAAGCAAAGTTCTAAGTTGCTTTTGCCTGGGGATGTTTAAAGGTATTATATAAGAAGTAGAAAGCATTGTGCAAGTGAGACTGTTTTTAGTTTGACTTGAAGCTAGAGGAGACTTTACTCATCAAACAGGCTTTAAATTTTCTCCTCTGTCATCATAAGGCAATAAAAACAACAACAATAACAACAACAAACAAACAGAAAAATAATTCTACAAAGAGAAAGCAGTTGCCAAATTCAGAAACAGAATGTGCAAATTAAAGAGACAGAGCTATAGCATTATAAAACCACTGCTGGGGTTAATGTTTAAAAAGTAAGGATTATCCATGATCAGGACTGCTAAGACAGACCTCCCAGCTCAGACAGTGAGGGACACAAGAGGATTCATTTTGGAGCAGACTTTGTGTCCCGGACACTATTTAGAACTTATCTCCAAATCCTTCGTGAGGAGGAAGCCAAGATAGTATCAGAACCCTGGAAACATCCTGTTGAGGTAGTTTAACAATGTATATATGATATACATTTTCAGCTAGAGAGTGTAGGCTTAGTCACCTAACAATATTTTGAGAAAAAATATGCAAAGACAGAAAGCATAATATTATAAATATATGTATTCTCATCACTCCAAATTGATAAGGTTATTTTCGATAATTTTTTTATTATTGTCAAAATACTCATAAATTAGGAACCCTTGGGAAACATTGCATACAGATATCAGGGCCTTACTACTTACTAGGCACAAGATTCCGTTACCATGGGCAAAACCAGGTGAGCAGCCTTCATGAACAGACCGATGTCTGAGATCAAAGTATCGGCAGGGTTGTTTTTTTCCAGGACCTCTCTCTTTGTCTCATAGATGCCATCTTTCTGTGTCTTCAGGTAGTCTTCTCACTTTATATGTCTGTGTCCTAATCTGTTCTTACAAAGACACTGGTTGTATTGTATTAAGGCCTACTCCAATGATGGAATTTTAATTTAATTACCTCTTTAAAGACGCTATCTCTAAATTGTGTTACATTCTGAAGTACTTGGCGTTAAGACTTCAACATGGGAATTTTGAGGGGGACACAATTCAGTGCCTAATAGACCACAGCTCAGACCTAGATAATCTTCCCCACTCAGATTTTGTGAACTTTTACTTCCTCCTGCTCTTGACAGATTGCCAATGGTGTCATATGACAACTTAAGGAGACTAATGAGAACATTAGCTGGAGGTGATTAGCAGAGCTAAAGTCCACACTATTCTCACCACCTAGAGGAATGAAACACAAATGGATAATTGTGATGGTAAATTTTTCAAAAGGGGCTGTAATGAGCAGGGCACAGTTTCATTACTGTTCTCACTTTGTGAGCAGTCATCTCATTTGGTTTATGACATTAATAAAGCCATTGGCTTGGGCATCATCTATTTTGGTAAATTTCTACAATGTGCAAAGGCCAACATTCCATATGTTTCAAAATAAAAGACAAAGGTACTTAAATGATAGAGATATTTTTTTCTCTCCAGGAAATACCTCTGATGAATAAGACTGCATCAGTATCCTGCACTTCTCAGGAATGGTTACTGAGAAATTTGTGATGCAATGTTTGGGTCTGCTTCCACAAATGGAGCAAAATTCTTTGGTTGACAAACAACAGACAATACATATGGAGGAAAATGAATTAACTTCTTGTTTTCTCCTGTATTACTTTGTTATTCAAATCCAACGAAACACCGAGGATATTTTAAATCCTGAACCCAGCATATTTAATGGCAATAAATGGGATAACGAAAAATATCAAACCAATAATCATTTATTTAGTGTAGAGTTATGTGCCAAATACCAGGTTAAATATGTAAAGGACACAGGAAAATTTGTCTGGTTCTCTGCTATTCCTCAGACTCATTTACAACCTAGTTGGAGAAATAAGATACATATGAGGAAATTTAAATAACAGTAACCACAGCAGATAAGATAATAAGTAATGATTTCTGAATGAGTGGAATAAACACTAAAGTGGAAAAATTTTGTGGAAGAAGAGGTCCTTTCCAGCTTGATGGATGAAAGAAGGCTTTAGGAGGGAGAAGAAAGTTGAGCTGAATGTACAAGAAAAAAAAAAAGCAAAGTATGAAAGAATGATTGATTTTTGAAGGACATCCTTAGGAGAAGAACTGAAGTTTATGCCAAGTGCTAGTAGAATTTAAGTACAGTTGAATATATGAGGCTATATTAGGATTGTGTCTTGGCATTGAGGTCATTGAAGTGTTGTGACCAGAACACAATCCATGAAATTGTTTTAGAAATAGTTTTAAAACATTGTTATAATAGCTTATATGTGGCGTGACTGAAAGTCCAAAATTTGCAAAGTACAGAAAAAGAAGGAGGGTGAAATGGAGAGGGACCCATATAAAAGAATGAAACGAACTTGGTGAACACTATGATGTTGTGAGGGAGAGGAAAGAACAAAAGGCGATGCCTTGTTAAGCCTGGGTGAGCCAGGGAGAGTGATGACGTTAGTGATCAGTGATTAGTGATGACATTACTGACTTGAGGAATAGAGAGAGGACACTATTTCTCTCTGGAGGATGAAGAGTTTCACAGATGAGGCTGACTGGAAGTTCAAAGAGGAGTGTGCTGTGGGCAGTTAAGAACGTAGGTTTGGGAGGCAGGAGAATAGCTGAGGCTAGAAAAACATACCGAAGAGTCATCTTCGTAGAAGCCGAAGGCAAAACAAAGAATCTAACAGAAACAGGCTAGAAAAAGTAAAATTTGAGCATGGAAACAAATCACATTTTAATTATCAGCAGCAGGATTTTTTCTACATCTCAGAGTAGAAATATATATATTTTCCTGCAAATAAAGGCAATCTGGAATCTGACATATGTGACAGTAAGAAAATTATGTTGCTTTGTATCTATAAAGAAGCACAAAATTAGTTATAATCATTATGAATCAAGTGATCATGTTTTGGGAGGGCGAAGGGAATATGATAAACAGATACGTGATATATCTATGAATTCAGATAAGACAGACATGATACTGTTGTCACCATTGTCACTGTGATGGCTATGTACTCAATGGCCATGTACTCAAATGGTCAAGTTTTCAATTACGCATGACATTTTTAGGTCTCATTAAAAGAACAATTTCTCAAAAACACAAAACCCATGTTTATAAATTTAAGGCATTATATCGTGACTTTTAGTTCATTGAGAACTTGATGATTTGGAATTAAACACAATCCACTTTAACAAATGCTTTCTGAGTATATGCACAACACTGCTGAGGTCATGGGACTCCAAGAAGATAAATTAGACCCTGCTGCCCTCCAGAAGTAAGGAAACAGCACACAATCATTGAGTACCTGCTTTACATGGGCCAGCACTCTGCTCAGCTCATGCTAGGCCTTCATCATATCTGTTATCTTATAATCCAGTGGAGGAGCAGACGTATGTCCCAATGACTTTACTATCAACTAAACTACAATAAGTAAAATAATAGAGGTTGGTATATGAAATAAGGAGAATAATTGCAGCTGAGAAAATCCAGGAAAACCCCTTGAACAGGGCAATGTCTACGTTGGACTTGACACATGAACAGGAAAACGAATATTTTCTAACAGGACCATCCAAATGCCACGAAGGCAAAATCAGTTGCTAAACTCAGTTTTCAACCTGTTAATATCAGATATAGGAAAAATTACTGAGAAGTTATTTTATTTAGTTCCTCAGTTCTAAATAAATGGCCAAATGCTCTGACATGTTGGATAAAATGCTCCAAAATAATATATGCAGATATGAAGTAGGATTTTTCAATGTTGAATGTATTCAGAAAAGGATCCTTGATCTGTAGTTGCCTGTCTGTAGTTGATAATGTGATGGCTAAATTTTATTTGTCGACTTGGCTAGGATACGGTGCCTAGCCAAGGCTAGGCTATGGTTCATTAGATATTGCTTTGAAGGTATTTCATAGATGTAGTTAGCATCTACAATTAGTTGGAGATTAGTTAGAGATTACCCTTAATAAAGTGGTGGGCCTCATCCAATCAGTTGAGGGCTTTCTGAGTATATGCACAACACTGCTGAGAGCAAAAACAGGTTGCTCAAAAAAGAGAGATTCTGCCTCAAGAATATAACAAACTCCCTCAGTTTCCAGCCTGTTGGACTTGCCAGTCCTCACAATTGCATAAGACAATTTCTTAAAATAAATCCGTGTGTGTGTGTGTGTGTGTGTGTGTGTGTGTGCGCGCGCACGCGTATGTGTGTGTGTGTTTTGATTCTCTGGAGAACTCTGACTAATACAGTGAGTATGTGGGAGACCCAAAAGTACATGCTTAAGTGTCAGTGTCAGTGGATGTTTCTTATACCCTTTCTATGGGAGAAGAGAAAGCAGACCCTCTTAAGTAGCACTTTTGTTGTGATGGGATTCAGTTTCTCTTTCATTCTCTTCTCTCTCTCTCTCTCTGTCTCTCTGCCTCTCTGTCTCTCTGTCTCTCTCTCGATCAACAGCTTGTGCGCAAGAATAGTGACTCTTCTTCTCCATTCAGCCAACCATCCTGGGAAGAACCTCTCCAAGGAGGGGGTCCTCTCATTCTCCATGTATCCTCCCATGGTTGGGCAATCATTTCAGAGCTATGAAGTTCTCAAAGCTCAGTTTCAAACTGTAACTTTGCTAGCATCACCCTCCCCTTCTGACTCCTGTGCTACAGTTTGGTCTTACCACTGATTACTGTTCAGCTTCTGTCTGGATGTCATGTCACTGCCCAACATTGGTGCATTTCCATCTTAGCTGTTGACTAAGCTGTTGGCTTGAATCCTTCTGTGTTACATGGGATGCCTCCCAAGTCTTCTTTGTCCTTGGCTCCCTCCTGTTCTTTCAGTGACACCATTCTCCCAAAGAACTTGTCTCATCTCAGGAAGTTATCAACTTGGATAACTTCCTGAGCCCACATTCTCTTCCTCCATGTGCTGAATGAGCTCACATGAGGGATTTGTGCTCAGGGGTCCAGGCAGCATGTGCACTATAGACTCTGACACAGGATACACCTAAAATATGACCTAAGTAGGAAGCCTAACTTCAGAGCAGAAAAAGGGAGACAAGAGTCTTTATTGAGGATACCTGAGGCAGAAAAAGCTAGGTAGGCTCAGTGGCTGCATAGGTATGAT
>NW_011888914.1:5409752-5432823 GCF_000151845.1 Pteropus vampyrus
CTAACTTCAGAGCAGAAAAAGGGAGACAAGAGTCTTTATTGAGGATACCTGAGGCAGAAAAAGCTAGGTAGGCTCAGTGGCTGCATAGGTATGATCCCTTTAATATGATTTCTAATACTGATTTTAATATTTGTCCTGTTCTCCCTATGAACTATGTGTGCTTGCTGGGTGACATAGACTGATTTTGGATTCAGGTGATCTTTAAGCTTGGGTACAGGAACGTCAATGTTTTTTGACTTCCTTTTCATATTGGTTCTATCATCTGAAGATTTTCCTAACATCTCTAGGCACTTACTAAGTGTGTTGATATTGGAGGGATTTTATCAATCCATTTATTCTTCTAAAATTATATAATAGGTTTTTATATCACAATATTATTTTTTCTCACAGTATTTTTGAAACCTTTTCAATGGTTTCTCTATAAGTTTTAGTCTCTGATACCTCTCACAAATTTATTCGAAGAATTAAATTTTGATATAAAACTAGCAGTGAAGATTACCAATGGAGATATCTAATAGGATCCTCTACAGCAATGTTCACCTGCATGGCTAATTAATATGGTTGGCAAAGGAACGCTGGACACTAATGCTCATTTGTGGACAGATTTTTATTTATCCATTAATTATTCAATAAATGGTTGGCAAGTACCTCTCTGTGAAAGGTGCTGCTAGGGATCCACTGCTGAGCAAGAAAGAGTAGTCCTTGCTCTCATAGAGCTGGTGAGCAGAATAAGTATCAGATGATGCAAGTATTTGATCCATTTGAGATATGTATTATGAAGGAGAAAACTAGTGAGTTCTGGCAGTGTGTAACTGGATGACTTAACCCTAGGTGACTCTTCAAGAAAGCCATCCTTCAGGAAGAAAACTTTGGGCTGGGCCTGAAGGAACCCGAGAACAAGTTGACTCAGCAAGTTGAGGCAGAGGTAGCAAACTCCAGCTGGAGGCTCTGAGATGGGCAGTAACAGGGTTAGTGGAAACAAACAAACACAGAACAAGCAAACCCAACACCATCAACAAAAACCCTACCAATAACTAGAAGCACTACATGCTTATTGGAATGGCTAAAATCTAGAACACTGACACCATAAATACTGAGAATATGGAGCAACAGGGACTCTCATTCATTGCTGGTAGAAATGCAAAATGGTACAGCCACTTTGGAAGACAATTTGGCAGTTTCCTACAAAATTAAACATACCCTTACTATATAATCTAGCAATCACACTTCTTGGTATTTATCCAAAGGAGTTAAAAACTTATATTTGCACAAAATTGTGTACATGGATGCTTTGTTCATAATTGCTCAAATTTGGAAACTACCAATACGCCCTTAAGTAAGTGAATGGCAAACTGTGGAACATCCAGACAATGAAATATTGTTCAGCACTAAGAAGAACTGAGCTATCAAGCCATGAGAAGATATACATATTACTAAGTTAAATAAGCCAGTTTGAAAAGGCTATACATATTGTATGATTCCAACTCTAAGATGTTCTGAGAAAGGGAAAAACATGGAGACATTAAAAATGATCAGTGATTTCCAGGATTTAGGAGGGGAGAGAGGAACGAATAGGCAGAGCACAGAAGATTTTTAGGGCAGTGAACTACTCTGTATGATATTATAAAGGTGGATACATGTCATTATACATTTATTCAAACCGATAAAATACACAACCCTAATAGTGAACCCTAATGTAAACTATGGGCTTTGGATGATAATGATGTTTTAATGTAGGTTCATCAATTATAACAAATATATCATTCTGATGAGGGGTGTTGATAATGGGGTAGGCTATGCAGGTGTGGGGTATATGGGAAATATCTGTACTTTCCCTTCAATTTTGCTGTTAACTATAACTGCTCTAAAAAATAAAGTCTATTAAAACAAAACAAAAATCTAGAAGTTCCAGTGAAGTAGGTGAGTCAAAAGCAAGTTGCAATGTAGCAGAGAGGTGACCTGTGAGCTAGGCACAGTGACGGAGCAGCACATAAATGCACAAATGTGACCCTAACATTCGCACTTTCCTGTTTTCATTTTCTATATTTTTAGCTGACTCTTCCACCTCTCCTAAATAGGGTTTAAGAGAGAAAAAATTTATGAACACTCCACAAAATAGTTGGTAATAAGAAACTTGAGTGAGAAAATGAGAATAATTTATATCAGCATTTTTAAAGATAAAACATTTTAAGTTTTTTTCCAGGACTAAGATAATATTTTATTTACCAAGACTAGGCATATTCTATAGGGACACAGGGCAGAGAAATTTAAAACAATATCAAAAATACTAAAATGCATCATAACAAGTCAGGAAATGTTGATGTGAACCCCAAGAACGCATTGAATAATAATTGTGTGATCTTTAGAAATCAATCTTTGCTTTAACTGGAAACACATTCTTTAATGTATCTAGTCCAATTTCATTTGGGAAAAGAAAGAATCTGCCTGTCGCTGGAGCCCTCCCTCAGAGGCCCCGACGAGAATGTCAATACCTAAAACCCAGTTCCATGGTCATTCAGTCTTCATGTGCTCATAGCAAATAGCAGAGTTGAAAAGTCACTATATGTTTTTAAAGTATTTTGATGACATGTGAAATATCACTTAATATTAAAAATTAAAAGTGCAGGATACAAAAATGTATATAGTGTATGGTAATTATTTTGTAATATGTTTGTGGGCTGACTTCCTCTAAGGGTCACCAGTTTATCCTATGAGTACAAATGAGGTCTCATGAATGTGTGCCACAAATTTTACTGTCTAGTGCCTCTGTATAATTGGGTCTCACTGGCCGTGCCTAGAAGGCTTTGAAGTTGTCTTATATGAACTTACGAAAGTTCTGGTTTCTTTTACTTCAGGTCCCTTTGTTGGTATACAGGGCCTACATAGTCCAAGGCACTCAGCTTAAATTCAAGCTGAGACTATACGCATACAAATTTAGATTCACAGAGAAAAATCTCTAGAAGAAAATTAACCAACTGTTTGCTCCATGGGGTGAGATTATGGATAACTTATTTTTGTACTTTTGTATTTTCCAAATTGTTTTCTATGAATTGTTTTCTGTTGTGCTTAAAAAAATACTAGATAAAGTAAGAGGAGAGAGAGAAGAATGGAGGGAGAGGGAGAGAGAGAAGGAAAAAAGGAATGGTATGGAAAGAAAGGAGAAGAAGAGAGCTTGAGATTGAGAAGAAAGGCAGAAAGTAAACTTCACCTATTGGATCGAAGAAATGATTTTATGAATTATGCTAAAAAATGTGGCAAAGTCATAGGCTCTTTCCACATTGGAGGTTACCGGATGCAGAACCACATACCGAGCTGCTTGGAAACTCAATGACTTGTTGGGAGGCTAGAGAACGAACAACTTCTGCAAACCATTCAACAACTCTGGAGGATGAGCAAGTTATTTTGCTCCTGTGAGTCTAACAATCCTCTCTGTAAAACAGAAGTCATGAGCTAGGTCTAATAAATTTCTTGCAGCTATGTTATGTGATACTATAATTCTTGTAGCAGCAATATTTGCTCAAGTGCCATAGGGATGGGGTGTAACTTGTGAGTGTCTGATAATCCTACTTGTTTTAGGGAGAGTGGGAATCTGGTTTGAGTAAACACAAGAGACTGCATGTGAGACGACTGATGTCATTCCCTGGAGGATGGCTGGAGATGGGGCCAATAAGAGCAGGTGAAGCTTAGCAGTGTGTTAAAGAGAGAGGTAGGCAAAAGACCATTAAAACAGTGGGAGATGAGCATGCCCTCATGCTTCTGGCCAGGCTCCTAACTTTCTTGTTCAGCTCAGGAAAGATCTGGCAAAATGAGTATAGATGGAAAACCCCCAGGCTGCCCCTTGTGAAGGAACATTTATTGTATATTAGCATTTCCTAATTCTAATAATCCCCATAGTTTTTCTTTATTTTTCTAAGAAAACTGACAACTTGCCAAAACAAACAAATAAACAAACAAATAAAAGGATTTGAAGTCTACTCTCTCTTGTAGTATTGAATACTGCCCTTCTAAATTTGATTCTTTGGTCACTAATGCTGTGTTCATAAAACCTCAGCCCATAGTTTGGAGTTATGATTCTCTAGACCAAGCTGTTGCTAGAATTTTTTCTTATCTTTAATACATTTGTTACTCTTATCCTTTGAAAGATTTCTGTAAGGGGTAGGTTTACTTAATAGTGGCTCATTCATGCTCAAATTCAGAAGGAGTAACATGAAGACCCTGAAGTGTTGCTGTTGGATGTACAGACTTTCATGATAAAGTAATTTGAAAGTAAGGGATTGAGAGTCAACAAAAATCTGTTTGAAGTGATGCCTCTTTTAAAAGTGCTTCACAGCACTATTTCATCTCAAAGAACCCTATTGTTGGCTCAATCATTTTTGCTACATCTTCTAACAGCTTAAAATACAGTGAACAATTCTATTTTTAAAAAATTTTTATATGGAAATAATTTCGCAGTCACAGAAAAGTTGCAAGAATAAGAATAGCACAAAGAACACCTATATATCTTTTACCCAGATTCACCCATCATTAACATTTTACTCCATTTGCTTTGTCACTGGCTTGTGTGTTACCCTCCACATCCATGTACAGATATTTTATACATATGCACATACTTTTTTTTTGTGAACCACTCAGGAGTAAGCCGCATGCTTCATTGTCTTTTTGCTCTTCAATACCTCTGTGTTTTTTTTCTAAGAATGAGGATATCTTCTCACATAGGAATAAAATAGTTAACCAATTTCAGGAAATTCAACATTAATACATTTTACATAACCCATCTTTCACATTTCAATTTTTTTTCATTTGATCTAATAATGTCTTTATTTTTCCTCAGTACAGAATATAGCTTAGGATCATGTATTGCATTTAGTTATGTGTTTTGTGCTCTTTTAAACTGGGATATTATACACTGCTAAGTTTTATCTTTTGTGGTATTAACAGTTTTGAAGCCTGAAATTTTTTAAAAATAGAATGTTACTCATTTGGGGTTTGTTTAATGTTTTCTCTTGCTTATATTCTGGTCATGTATTCTTGGTTGGAGTACTTCATAAGTGATGTCGTATCCTTGTCAGATCATCACCTTGAGGCTCATGATTTCCACCTGCCCCTTAACAGTGACATTAACTGGAACCCAGTTAAAGCGTTCAATTCTCCACTCTGTAATCACTATCTTTTTCCTTGTAATCAATAAGCAATCTAGAAGAGACCCTTTAAGACAATCTAAATTTAATAAAAATTTCCCCCTACATTTATGCCCATTGATGGTGCTAGCCTGAACCAACCTTTAATATGATGCTTGCAAAATGGTACTTTGCCAGCTCTAGTATTTCTTCCACATTTTGCTGTCTGCACTTGGTGTTTTACTATGAGCTACAAAGCGCCATTCTCTCCCATTGATGGATATATCCTTTATTTATTTGATAAATGGATCATGGATTCCAATTTTTTCAAAGGGTTGTAATTCATTACTGTCCTTAATGATTTTAGCATTCAAATTATCACAGATATGACCAGTCAGAGCCTCTGAGGGTTTGCTTCTCTGTCTTCAGATATGCCCTATCATTTGCTGATTAGTTCCTTACTTTGGCATAAGACAGTCCAGTTTTTTGTGATCCACATTGTTCAAGTTCTGAAACCAGCCATTTCTCTCAGGAGCCCTGGTGTTTTGTAGTGGGAAATGGTATTAGAGATTAAGGTCTGTGTGCTAGGTATACTCATTGCTACTGGGATGTCTCTGCTTCTAGTTCCTAGTAGGCCGAATTGGGAAATATTTGCTGGTATATATACACACACTCGCACATGCACAAGTATACGTGTGTGTGTGTATATAAATACATATATACATATATACATGTATACATATATGTATATATATAGGCATATACATATATATATGTTTTAGGAACAATAATTTATTTACCAATACCACCAAATCTAATTCTCCATAAGGTTCTTTTTTGCTTTTCTTTATTCCATATTTTTATGCCCCTTCTACAATGAGAACCCTGCTTCTCAAAACATCAGTATATTTACTCATTTGTTCACTCCTATAATGCATCTCAAATTGTTTCAGAATTGCTTTGTCCACACTATTACAAGTTAAAAATAAACCTACAAAAATGGTCCAGGATTTGTTTTCAGTTATTTGTTTCTGGTGCTCATTTGGCACTCCAGCCCTTCCAGGACTGAGGTAAATGGTCAAATACTGTGATCATACATTTTTGGATTAATATTATCTCTCCACTCCTTAGGTATGATTATGTTATTTATTTGAAATATTGGCAGTTTCTTTCAGTTTGCTTTCAGCTTTAGGTTTGTTCTCCTTTCTCATTCTGTTGATTTAACTTTACTTTTAAGTATAAAAAACATTAACATGTTCCCCAAGAGTCAAAAGAATATAAGATATTCTGAGAGAAGTGTCTCTCCCTCCTATATTCCTTCCACTTCATTCTTTCTGTCTTTATTTGTAACTAAGTTCATTGCTGTAGTAGACTGATGAATGGCCTCCTAAAGCTATTCGTATCCTAAGCCCTGGAAACCGTGAATGTTACCTTATATGGCAAAAAAAAGGAGGGAAGGATCTTCTCATGGTAATTAAATTAAGGATCTGCAGATGGGGAGATTATTCTGGATTATCCGTGTAAATCCTAAATGCAATCACAGGTGCTTTTATGAGAGAAGCAGGAAGAGATTTCACACAAGTACAGAATAGCAGGCAACGTAACCACAGACACAGAGATTGAAGTGATGCAGCCACAAGCCAAAGAATACTAGCAGCAGCCAGAAGCTGGAAGAGGCAAGGAGCAGATTCTTCCCAAGAACATCTGAACGGAGGGCTGGCCCTGTTGGAGCCTTGATTTTAGCTCTATGAAACTGATTTTGGATTTCTGGCTTCCAGAACTGTAAGAGAGTAAATGTGTAATGTTTTAAGCCACTAAATTTCTGATTATTTGATGCAGCAGCCATAGGAAACTAACACAGTTGTCTTTTGGTTTCTTTGCATTGAGAGGAGACTCTAAGTGCTATCTTAATTTTCTTCCTGTGCCCCAGCCTTCAGCTCACTTTCATGAGTGTTGATTGAACTTTCACTCTCTGTGAGAAACTGCCCGGATATTGGGTGCATAAACATATCTACAATGTAGTTACCTCCACCAAGTGTGCAGAGTCTGTGGTGGTGCCAAAGGGGACATCAATTCTGCTAGGTGGTTGGGAAATCAAGGGAGGAGAATCCAGGAAGAAGTCCCAGGGGAGGTGGTTATCCTGCCAGGCATAACTTCTGCTTTCTTGCTGTGCTTTCTATCTATAGGCTCAGTCCAGGTTTCTCTTCTTGATCTGCCTTTGCCCCATGGCCCCGTCCTGCTTTCTTTCCTGCCACCACACCTGGGATTCGACACATGCTTTTCCCCTAGGCTACCTATACATGGACTGGCTCCACGGGAACTATTCTTGCTGAGCTGCTTGAGTGATAACCACCCCCTCCTCTCTGTTTGATAGGCTCCTGAGCTGCTCAAATCCTGCTTGTGCTCTGAACTCAGGTGGTACCTACACCAGAGGGATTTGACTTTGACTTCCTGTGAGGCAGTTCTTTTCTCTTAGAGATACAGCTGTAGGCAGTTCACCACCTCTTTGACACTCCACTCTCCCCGCCCCGCCCCTGCCCACCCCCTCCCCTCTTCCCCACACCCGGCCTCCTCATCTGATCTTTTTCCTTTTTAAGCACTAAATATTTTTCTGGCTTAAAGTAATTAGTATGTTTTCAGAAAAGATTGCGAGATTTTTCTAGTTCTGTGTTCTAGGAGAGAAGGATGGACTATAGAGGGTGGAAAGGAATGCTCTTGGAAGCCCACTCTTGTATTCACTGAGAAGTATCGATAAATCCTGTCATCTCATGGCTTAGATAATGTGCCTATAAACTCTATGCCATTTGGGAGAAAAAAGGAGAAAGGCAGCAACAAATCCAGGCCTTAGAAAATGATCTACATACTGCTTTACTCTTTCATAGCTTCCCTTTCTCAGCGAATGGCAATTATTTTCTTCAGATGCTCCGAACGAAAATCTGAGTCACTCTAGACATTTCTTATACCCCGTATACAATCTATCAGCAAATCCTGTTGGCCTTGTCTTAAAACTGTGTCTGGAGTTTAATCACTGCTCTCACCCAGGGCCAGGCAGCCTTGATCTCTTGCCTGGATTGTGCATTAACTTACTTACTGGTCTCCTGGCTTCTAACCTTGAGCCTTTACAGTTTATTCTTAAGATAGTAGCCAGAGGGACCCTTGTGAAAAGATAAATTGTATCCTGCCACTTCTCTGCTTGAGGCCCTGGAATGGTTTTTATTTGGCTCAGTATGCAAGGCAATTTTCTTCTAGTGGTCGACAAGGGCCTCCAGGATCTGGCCCCACCTTGTTACCTAGTCCCACTCCCCGCTGTTTCTTGAATTCACTAAGCATGTTGTTGCTTTAAGGCCTTTGCTATTCCATTGTCTGTAACATTCTTCTTTCAGTTATTTTTATTGTTTACTACTCCTGTCAAACCTCCATGATTAAAATATCAATTTATCAATAAAGTCTTTCTTGCTTACCCTTTATAAAACACCGACATCCCTTCCCTAGCATCCCTCTTTTACTGCTTTATTTATTTCCAGAGCACTTATCAGCATCTGGAGTACTACTCATTTTTTTTTTATTATCTGTTTCTTTGTTAATTATAAACTCCTTTAGAACTCCTTGTTTGTTTTGTTAATCGCTATATCTTCAGCACTTGAAACAATGCCTGGCATGTTTTCAGTTCTCAAATAATGGAATAAATGATTCCATGAAAATGATTGAGGTGGGGACCTATAAAACTAAATTCTAGTATGAATAATTTAGCTAAGGAATTATGGAGAGAATTTCTTTTTAATGCATTATGTTCAATAAATAGAAAAATTCTAAGAAATATCAAAGAATCTCCGAAAGTCTTTAAAAGAATAAATGATTGTCTTTAAAGTTTCATGATGTACTTTTTAGAAAGCACCCCAACTTAACACTTTAATTCTAGAAATTTTAGCAGGTTGTTCTCATAAATCTGAAATGTTAGGTGATAATAAATCCAGACTAAGGGAATAGGGACTAAGGTCTCCATAATTAAATGGGATGGCATTCAAGTTCCTTTAAATAGCAGTTATGTTTTTCATAAGGAGTCTGGAAGGATCAACGTTGATGGCAATGATCAGCACTAGAAGTAATGATGTGCACATGACCTCTGCAGTAGCTAAATGTCGAATGAAGGGCAAGTGGCATAGACATAAGAATGATGAGAGCTCTGCTCTTACCAATTAGAATAGTTACAAAGGAAATCTCATTCTTCTAATTTCTTGATTTTCCAGTTTCAACAGAGTTCCAGATCAGAGATGTCTGGAAATAGGAGATGAATTTGAATATAATTAAGCAATTCTAAATACATGCACTTTAAATGGTTATTTGTTCATAGGTCTCATTGAAATGGAAAAGTCCAGAGTGACTTTCTATACTCAAAGAACCCTTTCTCTACATTTTTAAATTTAATTTTTAATGTGAAAATTTTCAAACATACAATTAGAATATGATAGTGAACCACCATGCACTCATCACTGAGCTTCAATAATTACCACACTTTGGCATTCTCAGGATCCACTTAAGACATCTACACTTCACACTGTATATGACTTTTGCATTTCTGTGTGGCTACTAGATCATTACATCCTGACAAAACAAAGACACTGCAGACAACTGAAAAGTCAACTGCATGAAAAAAATACTACCTCACATTGCAAAACATTTGTTTTCTTTTAAAAACAGTTTTACTAGTTATAAATGATGTATCAGGCATAGGTTCACATCCAAAGAACTTCAGCTTGATGGCTTATTTTCCGGAATCTAAGAGAGGATGGAAAATGAATCCTTAGATGAATTAGATGCAGAAGAGAGACTAAGAAATCTTAAAAAAAAAAATCATAGTTTTATGTAGATGAATTATTTATGATAATGAATGCATAAAGTATGATTATTTTAATGGGAGAAATATGGGTTTTTAAATGAGAGAGAATTTAGAGGATGTAAGAGATTGTCTTGGAAGATTTTGGGCCAGAACGTACTTTATACGATCCCTAGTTGCAGGCCGAACACTTTTTAAATTGGCCGTAAGACTATTTTGGCAGGCTTCCTTACATAGCTGATTCTAGATGTGGGCCTAAAGTCAAAGGTTAGAGACGGTGTGGTGCTTTTTATGAACAGATCTTGGAGCAATTGGTTTTTGTCTGTATTTGGTTTGCTCTATTTTTAGAGTGGGCAATCTTATGGCAGTTTAGTAATTTGTGAAGATTTATAGAACTTAATCACTCTTAAATAAGGCCAGGTTGTTGAAGAGCTTTTCATCATTTCCAGACTTAGATAGTCAAAGAAAATTTATTAGTCTATAACAATCAGCTAAATTTTAATAACTTTTTATAGTGTTGTAAATTGGCATAAAAGCAGAGCTATTTTTATATAACCAGTGAGATATTCATTTTATTAAGTTTTAATGGTTGGCATAGAAAATATACTTTGTTATAGCTTACAAATATTGTTTATATGATTACATACGGATTTTTTAACTGTTGAAAAATGCAAGACAGAAGGAGAAAATGTTTATCACAAAATATTCACATTTGACTATCTACAAGATCTTTTATATGAAAGAAAACATGTACAAAGATACGATTCATCTGTTAGCACAGGAAGCTGTGATGAAGCTGGGACATATATTAACAAAGGCTGAAATGTTAATTAGACGCTATACATGATATTATACCTCAGTAAGATTTTGAAGCTACCAAACTATATAAGAAACTTTTTTATCGCAAGAAATTTCTCAGAATTATAATAGTAAAAATTTTAATGAAACAAAAATTCAGAGATTTTCCAGTGGGGCCTGATTTAATACTGAGGCTCATAATTCTTTCAGCAACAAAGTTCTTTGATTTAGGGAATGTAGACTTATTAACTGCTTGTTGGCATATGGTATTGCTAGAAACTTACTGGGCTGGAGTGAGCACATCTTCGTTGTAGCTCCTGCTGTGTAACATATTGCGGGAACTTGTTTGTAATTTGATTATATAAGATCTAAAGATTTAAAAAATTCTCTCTAGTTTCTAAAAATATTTGAGGTCCCCCAATGATTATTTTCTACTATATTCCTCCTTGATTTCCTTCTCCTACATCGCTCACTTTTTGTCAGACTCTCTGATTGTCACTACTTAGGGCCTTAATGAAAGATTTGGGGAGCTAGTAAGTGTTTTGTTTTTGTTTTTGTTTTTGTTTTTTGCTGGGGACCCAGAATGTCCAAATTCTGCTGCCTAAACACTCCTTCTTTCCCTTGAATTTCTTCAAGGGAAAATTATAAAAAGAATCTGAATATTTAAAAATAAAAGTATTAAAGATGTATATCTCCCAAACTCTAGCAAAGTGCCCTTAGGTTTTCCAAAAAGGGCTTAGATCTGGGGTCTTAACTTCTTAAACCCAGATCTCAAATCTACCTCTAATTAAGCACCTGAAGATGAAACAATGAAACTGTCTCAGCGTTCCTGGTGGAAAGAAAAGAAAGTGATTTGATTTTTCTACTTGTGGAATTTGGCATCAACTCTGTTTAAGGAATCGACGTTTGAACAAACAATGACCCTGCCCACAAGTAAATACAGTCTGTTCAGTGTTCTGGAATCTGACCCTATCAGATTAGAGTTCCTTTCTCTTGGAAAAGGTGGGAGCGATCCAGATATTTTTGCACCTTTTACCACTAATCCTGCCCAAATCCTGTGGAGAGTAGAATTTAAGTGTAATTATCAGTCTGTGTGCTTCTGGTATGGCTGAGTAAGCTTCTATAAGACTGATTTTCCTACAAATAACAGGTATAAACTCTTGAAAAAATACAAAGATCAACCACAGGAAGGCAATGGAGAACAAACTAAGCAGGCAGTTTCTGAAGAGAACTTAGCATTTAGGGAAATGGAATGATAAAAGGAAAGTTTCTTAAATTTTATGAATTGTAGATTGAGGGTAGACTCCAATTGCTGCTGTGTGAGGTGAGTAAAACTCTTAAAGAAAACTTGAGATCCTATTGCCCAAAAAATAGATTTCAGGGCAACCAAAAGCCACTGGAAAGTGAGGGTGAAATCGCAGAAAGGAGAGAACCAGAGAGGAAGGAAACACAAATTCTGTGTATAAACTTTGGCTGAATCTCCAGCAGATCCCTGAATCACGCATATGCATGGTAAACTGTGAGCAGTCCCCTTAAAGATTAAAAAATTAAATAAGATTTGAGCTGCTTCTCAAGACACAGAATTTGCAGTTTTAGTCCAACCAAGTTAATTGACTTCTAAACCAAAAAAAGAAAAAAAAGAAAAAAATCAACATTCATCAGAGGACAATAACGGAACTTAATCTCTGCAACTGAACATTCACAATGTCAGGCTACAATTCAAAAGTTCTTGTCAATGAACAAGAAAGTGTGTATCATTCTCAAAAGAAAAGATGATCAATGGACACTGACCCTGATGTTGAAAAATAGTAAACAAGGATTTTAAAGTAGCTCTTATAATTACACTCAACAACATAATGGGAAATATCCTTGAAATGATTAAGAAGACAGAAATTCTTAGTAGAGAAACAAAAAATTTTACAACAAACTAAATGACAATTCCAAAACTAAAATATACAATATCTCAATAAAAATTCATTGGTTAGATTTAACAGCAGAATGGAGATGACAGAAGAAAGAGTTGGTGAATTAGAAGATAAATTAATAGAAAGATTGATGTACTCCTCAAAACAATCCTAAGAAGTAGGTATCATTTTAATACTACTTTTAGAGATAAAGAAATAGAGGCTTTATAATGCTGCCTTACGTATGTTGTTACTTAGTTAGTAAATGTTGATGACAGGAGATAAACCCAGGCTCTTTGACACCAAAGGCCATGTACTTCACCCTTATATTACACTGCCTCCCGGGTCTTATTATTTTGTAATCAAAACAGTCACAGGGGCAATAATGAGACTCTACAACCTTAAATACACACAAATTAAAGCTGCATGTTTTTAATTACAAATAATTCTAACTTTTGTCAGTTATTTAAATTTAATCTCTACCAGTAACTTCCAAAAGCTAAACATTTAATGAAGTGTGACTAATGACTATGAAAAAATACTTATCTTCATAATGTTTATTCATTGTTTCAGTGTGAACTCTGTTTAGGATAAACAGAAATTCTTGAACACTTTGTCTTTTCCAGGTTATCTGCAGCAATGCTTCTTCTGATTTAAGGGCTAGAAAATACACTAATTATGATGATTAATTCACAGGATATTTTAAAAATACAAGGTACCTAATAAGGATTTCACATAATAGTATATTTTAATTAAACACAGGTAACATATGCTATTGTGAAAAGAACTCTGAAACTACTTTGGTTTATTCATTAAAAAAATTTTTTTTTTGTTAAAATAATCCATATCATCTTTTAAAAGACAATAGTCTTTAAAATATAATATATAACAGTAGTACCCTGTTCCTTTTCTTCCTATCTTTCAGCCTATTTTCTAGAAGTCAACCCCCTTAACTATTTTCTTAACTTAGCTATTTTCACTGGCATTTATCTATTTTTATGAATGATATGAACACCATACTATTTTTTAAATTCATTGAAAATGTTGCCTATAGAAGTTATCCCATCAGTGAAGAAGGGCTATTTGTGTGTGGTGAGAGAATAAATTTCTAAAAAGACAGATAATACCGAATGTTGCAAGGATGTAGAGGAACTGGAACTCTCATGCACTGCTGGTGGAAATGTAAAATGGTACAACTGTTTTGAAAAAGGATTTGGCTGTTTGTTAAAAAGTTCAATGTTTATCTACCATGTGATCCAGCCATTCCATGACTAGATATTTACCCAAGAGAAATGAAAGCATATCTTGATACAAAGATTTGTTCATGAATATTTATAGTAGCTTTACTTGTAAAAGCCCCCAGCTGGAAACAAATGAAATGTTCATCGACAGATGAATGGAAACAAACTGGTATATCTATACAAAGAAATAGTACTCAGTGATAAAAAGAAATGAACTACTGATGCATACCAAAGCATGGTTGACTTTCAAAGTATTTATGTTGAGTGAAAGGATCTAGACAAATAAGAGAATGTACTTTAGGATTCCATTTATACAGAAGTCTAGGACATGCAAACTAATTTATAGTTGACAGAAAGCAAATTGTTGGTTGCTTGGAGATTAGGGGTATGAGTAGGAAGGAGAGATTACAAAGGAAATTACAAAGAAAAAATTTTGGAGAATGATGGATATGTTTATTATCTTGATTGTGGAATTGGTTTCATGGGTATATACATATGTCAAAACTTACCAAATTGTACATTTTAAATATGTATAATTTATTATATGTCAGTTATATCTCAATGAAGCCATCACACATAATTTCAAAAGTTTTAAATCTATCTCTAATTTCATGCAGCCTGAAAAATCTGCATTAGCTGGGTCCATCTATAATTATTAACTTTCACTTTTGCTGAAACATTTTCATCTCATTCTTAGTCATTATCACAGTTTCTGAATTATATTCAAATGAAAGCTAACATTTGATTAACTTATTGAGCCTTAACTGTATGCCAGACACCCTGCTTGGGTACTTTCACTTACATAATATTATTTATACATGTGTACATTTACTTAGCCCCTACCTTTTTAATGCTGTGTTAACACAGGACCATTAACTGTCCCACGCACAACTTTTATTCCTATCTCCAGATCTATGCTGAAGTTCTCTCTGCAAAGAAATTTCTCTGCATCCTGGTTTCTGGTCTTCATTATTCATATTTTATTAAAAACCTAGCAGACATTTTTACTCCTCCAGGAAGAATAATCATACCACTCTCATAATTAACCTCTTCTTTCTCTATTAAACACAGTCTGCCTTGTATTAGTGTCTTTTATGTGGATATATCAAGTTCTCTATTCTTTTAAGCTCTGAAGATAGAATAGAAAGACCATTTCTCATTATTCCTCATATTTTCAACCATTCCTTGCACTTGAGGGACACTAAACACATTTGTTGAATTGAATTTCTACTTTTAATGGACTTGTTATAGTGTCTATCTACTGCATTCTACCCACAAAGATTCCTCATCTTTCTAATATTGTCTCAAGGAATTTTAGGTAAAAAAACTTTTAATGTTGGAACATAATTTGGGGGGGGGTTAGTTTCTTGATTTTACCTTCTGCTTTCTTCAATTAAAAAAAAAACACTAAAATAAATAAATAGATAAATAAATAAATAAAACTTTGAATATGTGAGGGCAATTTTCAGTTTTCAAAGAACCCTAAGGCATAAAATGTACGTGTTACATGTAAAATATTTTTTTCAACAGTTCTCTGTGGCAGCAGAAACTCACCTGGCCCCAGGCAGTGCTTTTGTTTGCTGTTGTTACATTCCCTGAAATGTTGCTCTCACATCAGGATGCCCTCGGTGCAGTTCTCAAAATCAGAGATTTGCCAAGCTTTCCTTCCAACTTTTGTTCTACAAAGTGTTTCTTTCAAATTCATTTTTCCCTTGAACTTTAGTTACTTTTGCTATTCAAACAAGGTAATGGACTATGAGGAAGAATAGGGGCTTTGCATGTAGGAGATGAATAAATGTTTATATCATGAATGAATGAATAAGTGGTTTTATGAGTAGAAAGCAATTACCATCTAGAGGAATTTCACTCACTGCCCAGAATGTCAAGGTGAAAGAATCAAACCAAAATTATGTTTTGGGTATGTTTTTAGTTAAGATCCAGAATCAGAGAATCTGTTTTCAAGGCTTCCAACAAAATTCACCCTCTTGCAGTGTCTATACTGGAACTGTGCTAATTTTCTAGGTGAATATTTTATTAGTTTGGAGTAGAGAATTAGGTCAGAAATGAAAAGGAATATCTAGCTTCCTTACTTCCAAACTCTAAATACACACACACACACACACACACACACACACACACATACACACACACACACACACACACAAAACTTCTTACATATCTATTTGGATGTCTAAACGACATCTCAAACTTTATGTGTTCAAAACTGAATTCTTATCTTTCCTCATCAAACCTATTCCTTTGATGATTTTCCCATCTCAGTTGATGACATCTTTGTCCTTCTAGTTTCTCAGGCCACTAGCTTCGAAGTCATCCTTGAGTCCTCTTTATCTCACCCTCATACCCTTCTCATCCCCTTCGTGTTACTACTCAAGTCTAAGCTGTCATGATATCTTGTCTGGATTATGGCACTTATCTTCTAATGAGTCTTCCTGCTTGGCTCCTTTATCCCTTTATAGTTTACTCTCTTTACTGCAGACAGTATGATCCTTTAAAAGTGTACCTCACATCAGAGCACTCCTTCACTCAAAACTCTGCAATTGTTCCTCATCGCACTCAAATAAGAGCTGAAGTCCTCTCCATGGCCAGAGGCCTTTCATGGTGTCACCTGCCCCCCAGCATTCCCTCTGATCTTCTCTCCTTTACCTGCGTCAGTCTCTCCACTCCAGACTGCCCTCTTTGCTTTCCTCCGACATACCTGGCATGTCCTACCTTAGGGCCTGCACTCTGGTTCTTTCCTCTGCCTAGAACATCCTTTTCACACATGTACATTTGGCTAATTTCCTTATTTATTTTAAGTGTCGTCCCCATACTCCCGAACCTCCTTCTCTTACTCTACTCTTTCTTTTTCTCCTTAACTTTTACTTAAATTTATTTTTTATTGTCTGTCTTTCCCTGATAGAATATAAGAACCACATATCAGGGATCTTAGTTTTATTAAAGGATATACCCAAAGTTCCTAAAGTAGTGTGAGTCACACAGTGGGTACACAACAAATATTTGTTGAAAGAACAAATTAGGAGCATTATCTTAGGAAAAAATACAGAGTATAAAACGTTAGTGTCTGTCCCTCTTTTCTGAGGACACTACAAAAAGTGCAGCTAAATCAGCATAAGGGAATTAGGTTAGATCTAACCAGTGTTCCAAATTACAGAATAAATCTAATAAATATAATGCCAGGATACAGTATTAGCAGGCAAAAGGTAATTAGGCAAAGTTTGAGACTTTTGCTCCACTTGGGAAACCTCAAGATTTTGCCAGATATTTCAGATATTGCAGAAGTCCAGACCTACCATGTTATAGGGTCTCTTTATCTCAGTTTCCTCTTCATGTATTATAAACCTGGGCCTTTCAGGACGATTATTTTCATGCAAAGCAGGCAGGTATGTCTATTCTACAATTACCATTGTTTTTACTCACTATCACTTTATGAAGCAAACTTACAGGAATAACAGAGAATGGTTTTTATTGATTTTGCCTTAGTTTTTGACTCCGTTGATAGAAACAGATTATGAGATACGCTGCACACATTAGTTGCAGTCCTCAGTTTGCCATTATACATGGAATCTGTTCCTTAGTTTTACTGCAAGGGTATGGAAAAGCAGGAAATTTTGTCAATCAGAAGTGCGTTGAAGGACCCATTAAGAAAATCATAATTTAAGGAAATGGTATACTTTCAACATGTCAAGGTGAACTTAATCTCAAAACAAAGACAATTTTGTCTCTATTTATTTTTCTCTTTGCTATTCTGTATGGGCAGCACTTGGTACATAGTTGTGTTACCAGAGCGTCAAGGTGGGCAGTGGCTCATTCATTCTAATTGCTAGAGGGGAAATAGAGCAGAATTTGCGTGTTCCCGATCCTTACATAATAAATATCATATAAGAATCATTAAAGTGCCAGCATCATTTTCCATCTCATGCAATGGGTCTATAACATCTAGTAAATAAATAAAATGGCTTCCTCTCTGTTGTAATTCTATTATTTAATAATGCTGCAGATGTTGGAGCACTGTGTCGAATCTTTTATATTTTATGTGCTGGACTTTAATTGTTAATCATCTTTCTGAGTTAACGAATGATCTCAAGGTAGAAAGCAAGCATTTGTTTTGCATTTCCCAAAGCTTTGTTATTTGGCATACCCCAGATAAAATATCCCATGAATATATAGATTTAGAAATTACTTAATTAAATTTAAATCCATTAATTTGTTGTAAAACCATATACTCTTCAGGGTCCAGTGAAACTTCAAAAGATACTCTATATAGCAAAACTCCTTATACTTTTTTGACCAGAGAAACAGCCTTTAAAAAAATAGTCAATGTAATGTAATAATAGTGTTAAAAATAGATGTTTTGTTTTTACTGTGAATGCTTTCTCCTGCTGAAAAAATAAAAAAGGACAAAACACATTTCCAAGAAAAGCTTAAATAATTTTGTGAGTTTAAGATGTTTAAAATTCTCATATATTTCATATCACATCATCTGTATTTAAAAATTATTTTTAATACTCTGAGGGAAATCTATATCTTTAAATAATATTCAATAATGTCAATATTAATATAGATAATAATGGTGTTATGTCTGTAGTGGTTAGTAAGAAGAAATAGTATGCCTCAAATGTATGAGTGAACTATTGGTCACTAGCACGTATATATTGAAGGAAAATGTCAAGTGACTAGTGTTTCTTGGACTACAGTTTGAGAAACAGCTTATTAGGTGATTGATTCAAGTCACTCATGCCTTATATTTCTTATTCAAAGGAAACAGAAACATTGCTGTGAAAGAGATGACAGCAAAATTTTAGTGACTGTTGGAGCAAGGCACCCACCAATCAAGATGGACAACAGTCTTCTAGTGTGTTCCTTCATATCGACACACTGCTTGTCCCTGTTGTCTTCAGGAAAAAGAGCCCAGGCCCGAGGTTTATTGATCTTTCACTTCAAAAACAAACCAAAACCAAAACCAAACCAAACCAAACCAACAATGAAAACATAAATGAGTGAAAGGATTTCCAAACAATCGAAATTAATAGTTACTCAGTTTGGCCAGTATTGAAATCAATGCCCTGAAGTGGCACATTGTAATGGGAACACCCACAAGTGCACTTAATAGTTAAGGATATATGACATATGAACATACTGTTCTTTGCATACATAGTAAGTTAAGGATGGTCACAAGAGTTGACTTATTAAATAATTCTAATGGATTTCTTTTGTGCCATCATCGTCCCTAGTGAATTTAGCTTATACGTTAATTTAAAAAATACCTGATTTTCACACCACTATTGGGGAACTAATTATATGTGTAAAATGAAGTATACCTTTGTCTAAAGACCTGAATTGGGAAATAAAGAAAATAAAGGCATTAGAGAGTGCTCCAAAATTTACTGGGAGGGAAACTTTGGATGAGATGCTGGTTTCTCAAGATGTTGCAGTTTGGGGACTATGGAAAATGTGACCAATTTGGTTTAATGAGGCTTCAGAGGCAATACTTTTGAGATTCTTTAGCAATGTCTCTGGCCCCACCCCCACTGTGAAAATGACAGGACAATATGGGAACTGGAAAGTCCAAGTAATCATTACTAAAAAGAACAAAACCCAAAAGCTTGTAAAGGCTATTAGATATTAGAGCAGCACGTTCATTTGGCAATATAAGCAGACTGGAAAACAAGAGCTCTTTATTTGCTGGTGGTCACCAAGTAACAAGTTGTACATTTCCAGTCACTCTGTGAGGGATGAGACTTGCCAACACCATTGGGAAGGCCCACCAGATGCTAAGTAACCAGCAGAAAAGAGTGAAATATAACTGAACAACCAACACCTCATATGTTGAAAGACACCTTGAGGTATTCAACCCCAATCGACCATGCAAAGAGTTAAGGAAATGTCAGAAACCACTGCTAATGCTGATCTATGCAGCACTAATCTTTACTCCTGGCATATAGTAGAAAACAAAATAAGTTCCCAGAATTTTTTCAAACACGATTTTCATGAACATACATTTGTCATCATTATTTTGTAACTAAAAAGAAGAAAAGAAAAAAAAATAATTCAGCTTACAATCCTTCATTTTTTAATTATTTTATTTTATTTTTTACGCCTACAGCACCTGGTCTTCCTAGGCGGTCTCCCATCCAAGTACTAACCAGGCCCGACCCTGCTTAGCTTTCGAGATCAGATGGGATCGGGCTTGTTCAGGGTGGCGTGGCCGTAGACAAATGACCTATCCTTTAAATTTGGATTTTTATGATTAAAAGAGCAGCCATGAAAACTATTTCAATCACAGGGGAGTTTTATTCTTGGCTCGTGTCTAGAGGAGAATCTAGGCTGAGAGATGTTAATTGCAAGAGAGGGGATGACTGCAGGTGAAAAATAGGTTCAATTATGTTCACAATTAGTATTAAAACCCAAGACCTTTTTTTGACTTATCATAATATAAAGAGTCTCAAGAAACACACTGCATGTGAATATTTACATAGAAGAATGTTTGATTAAGAACAGTGATTGACCATAACATAATGATTATAAGAAAGTAAAGGTTAGGCAAATATCTTAGTAACAAACAGATACAGAATGAGAAACTGCATTTTACCTTTCATCAAAGAAAAATTATTTTCTTAATACGGTCATTTTTTTTCTTTTAAATTATTTAGAGCTCAGAAGATGCTCCTTCATTCTGTTCTCCCAATGAACCAAGGTTACATTCCTCTTTTTCCTCCTATAAGTCCTTTTTTCTTTTTGAAGTGGCTTTATAGGCTTGTCTTATCCTCCTATGATATAACATATATCTTTTGCCCAGCCTGAGTCAATCTCTCCAGTTTCTGATCCTTTTTATCCTTGGGGAATTTGTGCCAGAATCTGCTGGACTTTCTCACATCCCTTGTTTTTTTTCAAAGTTTTTTTTATCCAGGAACCTGGCAGAGGACACCACTATTCATGCCTTCAAAGCCAGGTCTACAGACATCAATCTTGGCTGTGAAAACTGAAACAGCTCTGGGGCTCAGTTCCAGCTGGGCTCAGCCACCATCTAAGGCCAGTCCTGCCAACCCCGACTGTTGAGACAATGGAGATAATTCTCAATCTTAGAGAAAAAATATTCACCATAAAAAACCTAAAAGGCACTGGTTACCACTTTTACACCATTATAGCGACTTTGATTTTTAAATGAATGGACAATGTACAGTAGCTTTCACAATGTGGCCACTGGTTTAAAAAATGCTGACCTTGTTTTTCATTCAATTTGGTGAGAAAAGGGGGCTTATATTTCAGTTCCTGCCCGCCCCCCTCCCAGAGTCAAGTTAAACGTGGCTAGCAGTGTAGGTACACAACTGTAGTTATGCAGGCTTTTGTGATTTTATCACTCTCATTTTCTTGTTAACAAAGGGCCCATCCAGTGATCAGATAGGATCCCTTCCACAGAACTGGCAGGAGTCACACTCATTCTACATTAATGCAAAACATTTATCTTTTTGAAGTAAATATATATGCACCCAACATAGAAACTACTAAATATTTAAAGCAATATTAACAGAATCGAAGAGAGAAATAGACTGACATACAATAATAGTAGAGCACATCAATACCCCACTTTCAACATTGGATAGATTTTCCAGAGAGAAAATTAAATTTAAAAGAAAACAATAGATCTGAATAACACTATAAACCAAACATAATTAAGAGGCATACACAAAATAGTCCATCCAAAAGCACCAGAATATATATTTTTCCCAAGCATACATGTAATATTCTTCAGAATAGATGATATGTAGAGCCATATAGCAAGCCTTAGCAAATTTAAAAAGACTGAAATCATATCAAGTATCTTTTCCAACCACAATGGTATGAAAGTAGATATCAATAAGAGCAGGAAAACTGGAATATTCATGAATATGTAAAAATTAAACAACACACTTTTGAATAAACAATGGACCAAGGAAGAAATCAAAAGGGAAATCAGAAAGCATCTTAAGACATGCAAAAATGAAAACACATACCAAAACTTATGAGGTGCAACAAAAACAGTTCTAAGAGGGATAGTTATAGCAATAATGTCTACATTAAGAAAAAAGAAAGCTATCAAATAAACAACCTAACTTTATATCCCAAGTTATTAGAAAAAAAGAAAAAAAAAAAACTAAGCCCAAATTTACAAGAAGGAAAGAAATAACAAAGATCAGGGCAGAAATAAATGAAATAGAGACTAGAAAAACAGTTGAAAAAAATTAATGAAACTAAGAGTTGTTTTTTTTTTTTAAAGATAAACAAAAGTAATAAAACTTTAGGTAAGGTAATTGTAAAATAAAGAAAGAGAACTAGCTAAATAAAATTATAAATGAAAGAGAAGACATTACAATGATACCACAGAACTACAAAGAATCATAAGAGGCTACTATGAAAAAATTATACACCAACATACTGAATAACCTAGAAGAAATAAAAAATTTCTGGAAACATACAACCTACCAACTGAATTATGAAGAAAAAGAAAATCTGAACAGAACAGTAAAGACTAAGGAGATTGAAGCAGTAATAAAAAAAACCTCCCATCAAAGAAAAGTACAAGACCAGATGTCTTCACTGGTGAATTCTGCTAAACATTTAAAGAAGAATTAATGCCAATTCTCTCACTCTTTTAAAAGCATTGAAGAGGGAACACTTCTATTACACTGACACCAAAAGCATTCATTACACTGACACCAAAGCTAGGTACAGACACTACGAGAAAACTATAGGGTACTATCCTTGAAGACTATAAATGCAAAATTTCTCAACAAAATACTAGCAAATCAAATTCAAAAGTACATTAAAAGGATCATACACTATGAGCAAGTGAAATTTATCCCTGGGATGCAAAGATGGTTCAACATATGGAAATTAATAAATGTGATAAACCACATTAATAGAGTGAAGGATGAAAATTATATGATGTTCTCAGATGCATAAATAGCATTTGACAAAATTCAAATTTTTTTCATGATAAAAGATCTCAACAATTTGGTTATAAAAGGAATATACCTCTACATGATAAAGGCCATATATCATTAGCCCACAGCTAACATTATAGTCAATACTGCAAAGCTAAAATCTTATCTTCTAAAATAAGGAATAAGACATGGATGTTCACTCTCACCATTCCTATTCAACATAGGACTGGAAGTC
>NW_011888914.1:5435083-5438549 GCF_000151845.1 Pteropus vampyrus
GTGCAAGGTGAAGTGATTGATTCAACAATCATTCATGTAGCCCAAAGTCTTTAAAATCCTCTAAGTTTGCAGTGAAGTAGACATAATAAAGTCTAGGTAAAAGTCTAGGCGTAAAGACATTTTAAGAAAGAAAAATTATATATTAATTTAAAAAGCTCCAATTTTCTTGGCACTTAGTAATCAAATTAAGTCTCACTTCCAATTAATCATTTCTGGTCTTTTACTCCTCAACCCTGGGCTTAGTGAGAGTGAGGACAGGTTGTCATGAACCTGTGCAAAGAACACTCCAGAAGCTGGGTTCAGGAGATTCCTTCTCTCTATTAATGAGGTTGTACACAGGTTGATTATACATCTATCTTTGTGCTGAATTTTAAGCACAGAGTCAAAGAGAAGAACCTCAACTTACTTGGAATTTGTCTAAAGTAGAGAATAAATCCCTAAGACCCTTTGAGAGAGAATTCAATTTAAGTATTCTGGTTTCCATACGCAATACCATCCCTACTGTGAGATGGATAATTTGAACCACTTTAGTCTACTGCTTTGTGTTCATCTAACTCCTCTTATTTGGACTCAAAGTTCAGAAACAATTTTCTGATTAGAATTTGGCTTCTTTTGTAGATCTGTCCTTAGAGGCAGATCCTGTCACAGTGTATTTCTCATTGTAATTTAATAAATTGGCTTTCTGGTTCTATGTTTCAGTCTTGGAGACCTTGGTTCAGTGTGACAGCCCCTGAGAGACAGCATTACACTAGGAATGTTGACAGATTCAGCTTGCAAGCCTATAAGTCTGAAGCTCCAGGCTTGAATCATAGCAAATTCATCATGTCATAAATGCCAACCAGCGCAGCCTTTCAGAACCAGCATGCTAGATTCACCCAGCAAGCAGACAACCTCTCTGCATTGTCAGAGGGTCCAGTTATTTCATGCAGATCCTAACTTCTACACTGGCCAGCTAAATTTTCATGCTACTAACCTTAGCCTCAAAATATGCAACCCTCCAATAGGACAATTCCAAGAAATGTGTGAAATAGTAAATATATACCTCAAATGTTTCTCACTCTTACAACTTTATGATTCCAGACACATGAGCACTAACACTGGAGAAGAGATATCACAGCATTCAGGATGCTGAGAATTTGGTCTTTTTTTCCTGGGGAGAAAGCATGACCAATGAAATCTGGCCTGTAAATCTTGAGATCTGGCTCTGCAATTAACTAATAGTACCATCTTGGGGAAATTACTTACCCCATAGGTCTCATTGTCCTCACTTATAAAATAAAGAGGTGGGAGTAGATGGTCTTATAAGGTCTTTTTATCTGTTAGTTTCTATTAATCTCCATTATTCCCATAAACAGGAGGAAGAAAAAAGGGAATGTATGTGTTTATGTTCCTAGGGGATTATTACTGGTATTGGAACAGTTCTGGGTATAAAGAATCAGGGTATTTTATCTTTAAAATGTGTATTTCTATATTCCTCTGCCCTATGGATTTTTGCCTTCAGTTAAATAGATGAGTTTCAGATGGTCTGTGAGTCCCTTGGTTTTGGATGAAAAGTTTTGAGTGTATGTGTATATGTTTTCCCTGGAGAGTGCCAGCAGTTTTTATCAGGCCTCAAAAGGTTTATAATGCTTATAAATACAAAGCCTATTAAAGGTGGGATAGGAGCTAGTTCTCTGGATTGAATTCCATCAATTTGGCATTTCCATTCATTTCTAAATCTTTATACACAAATGATTCCAATTAGGAAGGAGCAATTATATCCTAAGTGAATCATCTTCCCATCTAGGCATGGAAGAAAACAATTGTTCTGATAACTTTGTTATAATTATATTATCATTAATAACTATTAAGCTATCTAGCTAATTTTTCATTTCACAAAAGTCTATGTAAAGAAAGCAGTCAGGTAGAAACAGTCATTTCTTGTAAGTTTATATTACATTTGTTTTGAATAGTGAGAAATGAAAAGAACTTAATGAAAGAGCTTTCTTTGGGAAAAAAATATTACATTTCACAAAATGATTCCTAAGCACATGAATCCAAATCAGCTGGGATTTAAAGAACAAAGGAATATAAATCTAAAGAGGTGATTACAAAATAACTAACGAACCACCCTGCTATTTACTTCCTATACAATATTATGCCTCATATGATGAAAATCTCTATTGTTTGAAACAAACTTTAGTATAAAATTTGGACAGATTTTTAAAAATAAATTTATTTATTTAAATTAGTATCAAGTATACGGTACGTTAGTTAGACATCTATAATGTTCATAAAATGATCCCCCAAATTGTTTCCTCTTTCCCCTGGCCCTCCACTTAGCCATCATATTAATGCTAACTACATTCCCTCATCCATGCTCCCCATGCCCAACTATCAACTACTAATTTGTACTTCACCCCAATCTCCCGGCCTCCCAACCCCCCTCCTCTCTGTCCATCACCAAATAGATAAACATATTTTAAAGCATCAAAATTCATTTCAAAAGACATAATGGACTATATCTACCATTAGGAAACAAAAATTGATTTGAAAGATAATTCTGTATCAATATAAGATCACAATTTGTCAAATCTACCAATGTTAGAGAAGCACGGTCCTTCAAGAGTGAATTAATGGCGCATTATAAGTAGAATATGTGCCTTCTTTCTAGTCCAGTATTTTTTGGGGGCAAACATAAGGCACCATTGCTAAAGACTGAGATTATTGAATTACATAAAGGCAGAAAGTTCCTCTACAATAATTTTAATCAAGCCAACATATCCTTAATACCACTGATTTTACCAACAAAAAATCATTTCCAACATCTATAAAACTAATCGACAAAACCTATATTGTTGATTGGAGATTTGAAGCACAGTAAGATACTTGCAGTAGCTGCCTCTGGTATGTGGCTTTTTCATTAAATGTTAGTTGATCACCTCTGGAGAGCGTATTCCAAATTAGGGCAGCTGAACACCATTATGGTGTAATTAAAACCAACTGATAGACACATATAGATCATGCTCTCTAAAGTGAAAAAATTTAAGGCAAATTACAAACAATATAAACTTATACCCCTAAATATTTCTGTATGCTCCTCTAAAAAATTGGATTGTCATCTTACATGGCCAAAATAATAGCATTGCATTTAATAAAATAAACAATACATTCCTAATAACATAGACACTCATTCCATATTCATATTTTCCCAATTGTTCTTCCAAAATTCCCTTGAAGTCTAGTTGTCAAAATCAAATTCAATCCAGGATCTCATTTTTGCATCTGGTTTTCCTGTGTCTTAAGTGTATTTCAATATTTAATAGTATTTTTTTGTGCTGCCACTCTGGCTATTGAGGATTCATGCCATTTATCTTACAGAATGTCTTTACTATGAGTTTTATGCGATTGCTTTATTTAGTATCATTTAGCTCATTTCTATTTCTACTGTTGGAAGTCAAATCTAAACACTTGTTTAGGTATAAGT
>NW_011888914.1:5439688-5445585 GCF_000151845.1 Pteropus vampyrus
TCTAGTGGAAACTATTATTTTTAGATCTATTTTTTTAGATTACTACCTGACTTTCACTAAAACCAATTCATAAAAGACTCTGGTTTTTAATAATAGCATACTATAATTATAATTTTAATTTTAGTTGTAATCTCATATTAGAACACATTTAAATAATTTACAGTTTAGTTTTAATGCAGAAGTTAAACTTTTTGTAAGATTTAGATGTATCATGGCCTCAAATTCTCAATTTTGCATTCTGTACTAACTGTAATGATTATCACAGAAAAAAGCACTAAATTATTGCCCTTTAGAATTAATATTAAATGTAAATCTTCTCTCATTATACATTATTTTAAATCACATTAAAATCACTTGTCTAAGCTCTAATTTTTTCACTCAGTAGCTTCACCTCTATGTCAAATCCCTGTGGTCACTAATTTTTGAACGGTCAGTGATCTGCTATCACTTGTCTCAATCTCCCTGGAAATAGGTCACCTTACTGGGGTTAAACACATGCTGATACAGAGATCTGTTAATCAATCACTTAGACTAAATTAACTTCTTATGATTTTTATATTTTTTTCCAAATATTGATAAGCATTTTATCACCAGTCATGCCCACATTTTTCTCTATTTTATTTCTTACAACATATATGCTGAGTTAAATATTAAGTAAGAGAGGTAATAAAACCCCCTTAAGTCAGGCTATCTTGCTGCTCCTAATGTTCTTCTAATTTTTCATCAGTGGAACACTATGATCTGTTTTGAAATAGCCCCCAGGGTTCCTTCTGTCACAACATATGCAGTTAGACAAACATGAGGACTAGTCCACACGGTTTTCTTGTCTTCAGATTTTGCATTTCAGAAAAGATGTTTGTTTCCTGCTTTTGCTAAAAATCCATGTAAATCCCACCTTGCTATGTGGACCAAATCTTACAACTGGTCTGAGCCAATTGGGTTGTTTACAATTTGGAGGTCTGGGGGCCTCTCATAGAAATAGGTTGAGGGCCATAGGATTTTTCCTTATATTTTGACCCCTGTTACACCAGTGACAATAAAGTCAGAACTTAGAATTTTGTCACATATGCAAGCATTTCTCATCATCTAGGTATAGAAACAGTCACACAAACCACTGTGAACACTATTTTTTAGGTGACGTAACTATACCTTGAGTGAAAGATTTATTCAAAGCTTAGATTCTGCTAACGTTATAGATTTCATCATGCAACAGAACTCTTTGAATCGAGAATGAATACAGCACCTTTTGGAATCAAGTCTCAAATACCATTCTGAAGGGTAAAAGACTTCTGGACTTAAGAGATTTGTACATCTTGTTTATGAAAAAACAAGCAATGTTGCTAAAATAATTCCAGCCAAAGAATAAATTTCACTAATGGAAATCTTTGGCTAATGTCTGTTAGGATAAGAAACAAAACCTCTGTTACTGGGAAGAAATCAAGAGAGTCAAGACCTAGAGGCTTTGACTATATTCTACATAGTGCTCCCTGGAGTATTTTCCCAATTGAAACAATAACTATTTCCAGAGTATGGATTAAACTCTCCCCCTTTCCCTCCCCCTCTTTCTCTCTCTCTCGTCTCTCGCTGTCTCTCTCTCTCTCTCTCACACACACACACACACACACAAAAGGAAAGGAGAAATATTAGTGAAGTCTCAGCAAGGCAAATCAAAAATTTTAAATGTTGGAGAGGAGGCAGTGAGGACACGGGAGTTGTGCTGCAGGCGCAGAGCTGTGGAGTCACACTGGACCTCATAGTCACGCTAGCTTCTGGTAGATGTGAAGAATCAGACTAAAGAGTCTGGACTTGACCTGGATGGGCATCCACTTTCCCAAGACTGTAGGTTGGGGGATCATTTATCTATTCAACCACCAGTTATTGAGTGCTACCTTTAAATTGAGAACAATTTTGAGCCCAGAGAATTCATAAAATAAGTAAACTTTGTGGAGGAGGGTAGAAAAAGAACTCAACAGTGATTGAGCCCTTATTATGTGCTTATTTGTGCACTACATGGTAAATATATTACCTCACCTAAACATTATAAAAACTCCATCAGGGTCGATTTATGTTATTGTCACTTTACAATGATCTGTAATTGAAGTTCAGAGAGGTCAAGTGACTTGTTCTAAGTCCCAGTTACTCAGTAGTGCTGCTGGCATTTGAATTCAAGTCTGAATCCAACTACATGATGACATATCAAATAAGTGTGAAGTGGTTATCAGGACAAAAAAAAATGCCCAAGGTCAATTAATTTATGTAAATGTTTAAGATAACATTCCACTAGTAAGAATGACATAATTCAATCCTCTAGTGCTTGACTTTTAAGAATCAACAGCCAAAGGGCTACAGTAAATCCGAATAGGCAGGAAGATCCTCAGTGTTACTCTCTGATAGAGAAGAGAGAAATATAATCTTGCCAGATGGTTGTATCTAATAATAATCATCACATGTGTGCTTTTTATTTTAGAATTTAAAGACCATTTTTGTATGCATTTTATCTTTTAATCCTCACTAAATTATGCTAAATAGAATAAGTCAGACAAAAGTTGAGAATCATATGATTTCATTCATACATAGGATATAAAACTGAAAGCAACAATCGAACAAGACAAACAAACAGAGACTTATAGACACAGATAACAGTTTAGTGGTTGCCAGAGAGAAAGGGGGAGCGGGGAGGTAGATAAGAGTAAAAGGGATCAAATATATGGTGACAGAAGGAAATTCATCTTTGAGTGGTGAACTCACAATGTAAGATACATATGATATATTATTGAATTACACACTTGAGACCTGTGTGATTTTATTAACCAATAAATTGCCCCAATAAATTTAATTTAAAATCCTGATCCATATGTGCATTTATATATGTACATATATGTATATATATGTGTGTGTGTATGGATATATGTGTATGTAATATGTTTATGTGTATGAGTGGAAACTGAGACATAGAGAAATTGAATCATGTGGCTATCAGGCCATAGGGTTTGATTGACTATTTCTCCTGGTTTTTTTTGTTTTGTTTTGTTTTTGGCGAGGCAATCCTTGGTTGACCTTGTCAGTTTACAATCCCTTATTTTTTATTTTTTATGCCTATAGCGCCTGGTCTTCCTAGGTGGTCTCCCATCCAAGTACTAACCAGGCCTGATCCTGCTTAGTTTCCGAGATCAGACGAGATTGGGCTTGTTCAGGGTGGCATGGCCATAGACCCTCTTGGTTTTATGTCTAATAATTTTTCAACTCCACCATAGCTGTCTGTAAGACACTTCCAAAGTTACATTTAGTTCTCTATCTTAATCAAATAAACTGGGCCATATTAAAACTATCTTAAATTATTAATCATCTGAGTATTCAATAGCTGCTGGGAAAAAAGTCCCAAAAGATTCCACTGAGTACTTTAATGGCTATAAAGCCATTAGTACCCTCTGAAATATTTTATTTAATTAGTATTTAATTTTACTGCTTAGATAAGTTAGAAATTACTTCATTTTTGTTAATTCAGATCATCATTCACATAAATTACAATTTTAAAATGTCTATAATACCCCAAATCCCATTCCCTTATTGCTAGAATTGTTACATAACAATATTCCATCTTCTCATCTGAATATTTATATGTCAGAAACTTGCTCCCTAATGTTCTCTTCCAATTGAACTTGAAAAATTTCTCATTTACATTCTTGCTAACAGTGTTTTTTTTAAAATAAATTTGATAACATTAATAATTTTTAGCTCTTTTAAAGAGTGATGCTTATGTTAGCTGAAAGCACTTTTCATAAAGCACCTTTATGGGAACTTTCACATAGATTGTCTCTGACAGAGCTCATTATTTGAACGTTAAAAGTAAAAAACAAAAACATTAATAACTGAAATATCTCAGGCTTAAGTTCGATATTTTTTCTTTTTTTAATAGAAAAGCTATTCTGAATGAAAATTCATCTGCAATATAAAGTACTTATAAATATATTTTATATCCAATCTATAGTAGACATTTAATAAATATTTGTTTGCCATTGTTTTTAAAATTTTCAAATAACTGATTCAATTCCTAAGATTTCTAAGTTAAAAGTCTCCCTTAATAAGAAAATAAGATTCTCTTGAAGTTGGCATCCTCCATTTAGAGATTAATGGATACCACTAATGTTTTTAAAAAGCTGTTTTCTTATCTAAGAATAACCATTTGAAATTGGTTTAAGGCTTAGCAAATTTCTTCTTCATTGAAAAAGTAATGACCTTTTAGGCTGGTCTATGTTGAATATTTTCAAATTCTATATTAATGGAATCTGATTATTAAAAAAAGAACATTTTATTCTCTCTTACAATACAGTTTAGATAAGCATTTTTAAATGTGTGATTTACAGGGCTCCCTGCGGAAAAATATGTTCTGTGGTGAAACACAATTGTGAAATTCTCAACTAAAGGATATTAAACAGATTTTCAGAACTTCAGAGAACTTTTGCTACTGTATTAATGTACATTGTGAATCTCTGAAAAGTGGTTTTATTTTAAAGCATTTCTTTAATGTGTTTGCCTACAAGTCTTTCATGTGGAGAATATTTCAAGAATGCTGTTATCTTCCTAAGACCTCACTATCATTATCCAACAGGATACATCTGAGCTCATATTGGTGATATTCCTCCTTCCTTCGTCTTAATTCCAAAACTGTATGCATTCACAAATATGTTTATTTTAAATTGGCACTTGTTCATTGTCTTACTTAGATTCCCATAGAAGCCATACTCTGAGCAAAGACGGAGTGAATGAAGTTTATTTGGAGCTACAGGGGCCATTAGGGAGTGTGTAAGGGTGGAGTGTGGGGAGGTGATTTCGAGAAGCACAGACAACCAATAGGAGACATGCAATTAAGACAGCTCCCACAAGTGGACAACTAAAGCTTGATCACTAACCCCATCACAAGCTCTGGCAATTTACACATACCTCAGAATTATCCCAGCTGAAGGGCGAGGAAGCTGAGGTATTTATAGCCTCACAACAACAGTTTGGATTTAGGGTCCTGGGGGTGATGTTACTTTGTTAATTTGTAATCACTTTGCATGGCCCTCCATGCAAGCAAGCAAAATGAGTTCTGACTGCTTGCGGGTAATCCTTCAACAAAAATACAATATTTGATCTTTAGAAGTCAGACTGACAAGCATAGCAACACCAAGAGGATTCAAAGGAATATAGGCTGAAGACCCACAGCATCCACCAAAATTAGGAAAGACATGTTAGAAACAAAAGTCAAATGTTCAACCCTAATACAACTAATAATCACTATAGTAAACTAATGCAAATTAACATACTCTTTTATTCACTCTTCTGCCAATGTAGGATATATCCCTTCCATCGTATATCTCTTTAGTGTGAAATAAAGGACTGACCTACTTATAAAACTGGGTGAAAAATCTTATAGTAATAGTTTTTAATCCCTAAATATGACTTTTTTTAATCTAAGGACAGAGATATAAAGTGCAAGCCTTTTATTATTAAGGGAACTAACCTATATCAGTATTTATTTCACCACAATAATCATAGGATATCTTCAGAAGACAACTAGGTAATTCTAAATATGTCCTAATAATCACAAGATTGTAAAGGTAGGAAACTAGTATTGTGTAAAATAAACTCAAGACAAGACTCTTCTTGATATAAAGTGCAAAGAAGTCACGAGAAAATTCAGGCAATCCTGGAAAGAGACAGCAGAAAGGACAAATGAAAAACAAAAAGAACAGCCCTGTCAGTCAGTAATGACACTACTCCCTACCCCATCCTGACATGGCACATGATAATGTTGATTGCCCTGGTCACCTTGTGACCAATTAATTGTGACTAGAAGTGACATATATCGCTTCTGGGCCAGAACATTCAATTCCGATGAGAGACCCTACAATAGG
>NW_011888914.1:5445960-5450374 GCF_000151845.1 Pteropus vampyrus
TCTCTGACAGAGCTCATTATTTGAATGTTAAAAGTAAAAAACAAAAACATTAATAACTGAAATATCTCAGGCTTAAGTTGGATATTTTTTCTTTTTTTAATAGAAAAGCTATTCTGAATGAAAATTCATCTGCAATATAAAGTACTTATAAATATATTTTATACTCAATCTATAGTAGACATTTAATAAATATTTGTTTGCCATTGTTTTTAAAATTTTCAAATAACTGATTCAACTCCTAAGATTTCTAAGTTAAAAGTCTCCCTTAATAAGAAAATAAGATTCTCTTGAAGTTGACATCCTCCATTTAGAGATTAATGGATACCATTAATGTTTTTAAAAAGCTGTTTTCTTATCTAAGAATAACCATTTGAAATTGTGTAAAATAAACTCAAGACAAGACTCTTCTTGATATAAAGTGCAAAGAAGTCACGAGAAAATTCGGGCAATCCTGGAAAGAGACAACAGAAAGGACAAATGAAAAACAAAAAGAACAGCCCTGTCAGTCAGTAATGACACTACTCCCCACCCCATCCTGACATGGCACATGATAATGTTGATTGCCCTGGTCACCTTGTGACCAATTAATTGTGACTAGAAGTGACATATATCGCTTCTGGGCCAGAACAATCAATTCCGATGAGAGACCCTACAATAGGCTCTCTTTTCTATTTGACATGTGGACAAGCAAAACCTGAGATGGTAGGCCCCATCAGCATGAGTTTCTGAATGACTAGGATGAGCAGAGATTTCTTATTGCTCTGAGAAAAAGCAACAAATCTTTGTTGTTTTAAATCACTGAAATTTTGTTTTGACGTTGTTATCATTACTGAGCATCACCTAGCCTATATTGAGACACCTGAACCTCTTGAATCTGAATCTAATATTCTAATGTTAAAAAATCTCTAACCACAATGATTCATCTTTTTTTCCCCCCAACATTTATGGACTATTATACGAAGTAATGGAAATAATCTTCCCTAAATATAGATCACCATTGTCCTTTTGCTCATGAAGTGAAGGAGAATCTTTAAAAAAAAACCAAGTGCCTAATTTCAGAGATGAAATAAATATCTGAATGGCACCACAAGTTTAGTTTCTCTAATGTCACCATGATTATATCAGATAAGTAATTAATTCATTTCATAATAAGACTAGACTATTGAGCTGCTAATTTCATATTTCATTTCTCACAGTTTCTTTAAATTATTTATTCTTCAATGATTGTCATAATATACAATAAATATCTGAAACAAACATACATATGTAGGATGACATTTTGGACATTTTACTCTATAGATGAATCGAAATAAACAAAAAAGGAATGACTTATTGAAAGTACTCAATCAGTTGATTAATAAAAGGAAGAAACATCTTCGTGTCCTACTGATCATGACTACTAACCTAGTAATGATTACTAGCCTGGGTAATTAAAAATATAGGCCTTAGAGTCAAGGAGAACTGGATTTCAATCCTGACTCCAACAACTCCTGTGGGACCTTGAACAAATTAGTTAAAATCTTTAAATCAAGCTTTCTTCTTTTATAAAATGGGCATAAAATAATTAAATCAAAGGTTTATTGTGAGAACTCAGTTACCTGAGATACGTTAAGTACTTAGCACAGAATCTGGTACATAAGAAAGCTCTGAGACAATATAAAATGGATTTGCTTTCATCATGAATTCTTTAATTCTGTCTCTTACAATCTTACTACCTTAAATCTATAACCAGTTGAAACAAATGTGTCCTCTTTAAACTGCTTTACCTGTTTATACCCAAATAGATATAGAGAAACATACATATTTGATAAAACTTCAAAGAAGAGACCACTTAATTGCAGGTCCAAAACACCAAGGCCAATATACCAATTATTATTTGTCTCAGGGAGAAAACACCCATTTCTGGCCCATTAAAGGACTTCTATCATCATCACTCAATGAATGACTGGTACTTTGGGATAGAGAAGGTAAATTTCAACTTCTACTGTATTTTGAGTCTAATAATACTTATTCCTTTCTGAAGGATGAAAGTTTAATCAGAATATAAAGCACAGGAAAACACATATCTCATCATTTATACAGGCCCCTACTAGGTAGAAGCTGCCTTAGGTTCTCAAGGTATTTTCCTTTGAAAACAAATGCACCATCTAGTATCCACAGCATTACAAATCCCAGTAAATGTCATTGTCTGTTAATTGGGAGTGAGGTATCCAATAATGACTTAGAATGAATGAGAAGAAAGCTAACCCAGTGTGATGGCTGAAGCTGCAGCTTTTATTTGCTGTTGTTGAATGACTGACAACTAAGGGGTACTTTGAGTATACCTATCAGAAATTTCTTTACACAAGCTTCCTTATGGAACAGACATCTTACTATTTGCCTTAATCCCAAAGGTTCCTTTTAAAGATATGGATATTTTACCTGGTTTGGGGAATTATCTTGCTTCAAAGATGAAATAGATTAATTGGCTTTGTATTTTAACTAAATCAAGCAACTGATAATAACCTATAAAGGTTCTAAGTCACTCAGATACAGGATAGAGAGAAGAAAGCAGAAAATGATTTGGAGGTTTTGTCAGGTCCGAAGCAGGGCAATCAGTGTTGTACATCTCTAGAAAGCAGCAGAGGGATGTATGTCTTAAGAAGAGGGGTGGAGAAGCAAGAGCACTGAAGAAAAGTGCTCGATACACAAGTCTAGCTAAAATGGACTCTGGCTGTGATCCCTTGCTTGCCCATCTAGACATTGTCTTTACAGAGCTATAAGCAGTGTCAGAGGCTGTCCAGGGCTGACTTTCTACAAAGTGGCAAAATTAAGCCAGTGTGATAGGTGCTACCTGTGTGATGCTAAAAGCTAGCAACATGCTTCCTCCCATCTGGCCTTAGGGCATATTAGGCAAAATTAATTTGCTTAATGTTTTTCCATAAAGGTCCCTCTACTCACTCCCTTATATTTCCAGACAAATTTTTGAATTTATTTGTGTGGTATAGATTTTTCTTAATGTACCGCTATTCCAGGTATCATTCTGAGAAGATGAGGAACAAAATAAAAACAAAAACTCAAGACAAAATATTTTACTAATATAACAACATGTTGTCATTTACGTATGTCTTTTGTTATAATAATCTTGCTTTCTACAAAGAATTCAGAGGTCTGTACATAAAATGAAATGAGAAGAAAAATAAATAATTTTATTTCAACTTCAATTAGTTTTCTTTATATTAGAGAGTAAGTGGTAGATTTTATTCTGAAAAATTATTTATTTATTGTTGGAATAAAGACTGTCTTCTTACAGAGGAAAAATTCTTTCTCCCTTCTAGTTTTCAATATTTGCAGATCTCAAAATGGATTAAAGACTTAAATGTAAGACTCCAAACCATAAAACTATTAGAAAAAACATAGGCAGTAATCTCTCTAATATCGCTACCAGTAATTTCTTTTTGGATATATCTCTTTGGGCAAGGAAAACAAAAGAAAAAACAAACAAATGGGACTACATCAAACTAAAAAGGTTTTGCACAGCAAAAACAAAAAGAGAACCTACTGAATGGAGAAGATATTCGCTTATGATACATCGGATAAGGGGTTAATATCCAAAATATATAAAAAACTCATACAACTCAACAACAACAACAACAAAATAAAAATAAAAATTGGGAAGAAGACCTGAATAGATGTTTCTCCAAAGAGAAAATACAGATGGCCAATGGATATATTAAAAGATGCTCAAGGTCACTAATCATCAGAGAAGTGCAAATTAAAACCACAGTGGGTCATCACCTCACACCTGTCAGAATGGCTGTCATCAATAAATCAAAGAATGACAAATGTTGGCGAAGATGTGGAGAAAAGGGAGCCCTCATAATAAATGCCCATTGACAAATGAATGGATAAAGAAGTTATGGCTCTCATATACAATGGAATATTACTCAGCCATAATAAAAAAATGAAATCTTATCATTTGCAATGACATGGATGGACCTAGAGGTTATTATACAGAGTGAAATAAGTCAGACAGACACAGATAAATATCATATGATTTCACTCATATGTGGAATCTAAGGAATAGAAAGAACAAACTAATCAAAAACAGACTCACAAATATAGAGGACAATCTGGTGATGGTCAGAAGGGAGGGGGGTTAGGGGGCTGGGAGAAAGGGGTGAAGGGTTAAAGAAGTACAAATTAGTAGCTGATAGGTGGTCATGGCATTGGGGAGCACAGCACAGGGAAGGCAGTCAGCAATAAGGTCATGGCTATGTGTAAAGCCAGAGGGAAGGAAGAATAATCAGAGGCATTGTTTCTTAAACTATGTAAATGTCTAATCAATGTACTATATACTTGAAACTAATAAAAAAATGCAATTATTTCTTACCTTTTCCATTTTCTCTAGATGCTCTTCATGGCTGTCACAGTG
>NW_011888914.1:5450424-5464275 GCF_000151845.1 Pteropus vampyrus
TTTTATTCTGAAAAATTATTTATTTATTGTTGGAATAAAGACTGTCTTCTTACAGAGGAAAAATTCTTTCTCCCTTCTAGTTTTCAATATTTGCAGATCTCAAAATGGATTAAAGACTTAAATGTAAGACTCCAAACCATAAAACTATTAGAAAAAACATAGGCAGTAATCTCTCTAATATCGCTACCAGTAATTTCTTTTTGGATATATCTCTTTGGGCAAGGAAAACAAAAGAAAAAACAAACAAATGGGACTACATCAAACTAAAAAGGTTTTGCACAGCAAAAACAAAAAGAGAACCTACTGAATGGAGAAGATATTCGCTTATGATACATCGGATAAGGGGTTAATATCCAAAATATATAAAAAACTCATACAACTCAACAACAACAACAACAAAATAAAAATAAAAATTGGGAAGAAGACCTGAATAGATGTTTCTCCAAAGAGAAAATACAGATGGCCAATGGATATATTAAAAGATGCTCAAGGTCACTAATCATCAGAGAAGTGCAAATTAAAACCACAGTGGGTCATCACCTCACACCTGTCAGAATGGCTGTCATCAATAAATCAAAGAATGACAAATGTTGGCGAAGATGTGGAGAAAAGGGAGCCCTCATAATAAATGCCCATTGACAAATGAATGGATAAAGAAGTTATGGCTCTCATATACAATGGAATATTACTCAGCCATAATAAAAAAATGAAATCTTATCATTTGCAATGACATGGATGGACCTAGAGGTTATTATACAGAGTGAAATAAGTCAGACAGACACAGATAAATATCATATGATTTCACTCATATGTGGAATCTAAGGAATAGAAAGAACAAACTAATCAAAAACAGACTCACAAATATAGAGGACAATCTGGTGATGGTCAGAAGGGAGGGGGGTTAGGGGGCTGGGAGAAAGGGGTGAAGGGTTAAAGAAGTACAAATTAGTAGCTGATAGGTGGTCATGGCATTGGGGAGCACAGCACAGGGAAGGCAGTCAGCAATAAGGTCATGGCTATGTGTAAAGCCAGAGGGAAGGAAGAATAATCAGAGGCATTGTTTCTTAAACTATGTAAATGTCTAATCAATGTACTATATACTTGAAACTAATAAAAAAATGCAATTATTTCTTACCTTTTCCATTTTCTCTAGATGCTCTTCATGGCTGTCACAGTGAAGGCCATAGGGCACAATAAGTGTCACCACTGGCTTATACATACTCACTCTTCTCTATTTCACACATCAGAATTCTTTTCACAGTGCACACTTCAGAGAAAATGCCTAATATGACTCACTGCTGGGCTAATATTTTGGTCCTAGGAGACAGAGAATAATACATACTTGGAAACACTATTTTGGGTGATTAAAGACACTGAGAAATTTGTATTTCCCATCTTCAGGGTGATTCTCCTATTTGGTGGTGATTCTCTTGCTTGAGTCCCACTAATGGGCTTCTAACATATTTTTTCCAGGCTGGCAGAGGTTGCCTAACCCCTAGAAAATCTTCCTTGTTGTTGCTACTTCCTTCTGCTTAGGAAGATGCTTCTGAAACTGCTCCATTAAAAATATGTCTCTAAACACTGAAAACAGGGGATGCCTGAGCCCCTGCAGGAAGTTTGCAAATCACCTTCAGCAAGTGAATGGTTAAACCAACATGGGACATCCATACCATGGAACACTACTCGATGATCAGTGTCGATACATGCAACAACCTGGATAAATCCTCAGAGATGTATGCTGAGTGGAAAAAGCCAATCCCAAAAGGTTACATTATGTGTCATTCACTTATATAATATTTTAGCAATGACTAATGGTTGAAACGGAGAATAAATTAGTGGTTGCCAGAGGTTGAAGAGGGAATGGGGGTAGGAGGGAAGTGGATGTGGCTACAAGATGGCAGCCTGGAGAATCATTGCATTGATGGAAATGTTATGTGTCTTGACTGTTTCAATGGTAATATCCTGGTGCCATGTTGTACTAGAGTTTTGCAAGACGTTTTTATTGGGGGAAGCTGGATAAAGGATACAAGGGATCTCTCTGTATTATTTCTCTCTGTATTACAACTACATGTGAGTCTACTGTTATCTAAAAATAAAAAGTTAAATTAAAAAAATAAATGATGTGCCATCAGACAGAAAAACGCAATCATGGACAATTGACACTAAAGATATATTGTGGCAGGACACTCACTCTATGTTTTTCATAGACTCACATGCACACACACATATGCACAAACACACACACACACACACACACACACACACACACACACACACACATAAATATGATACTGGTTCCCTGGGTATGGATTTTATTTTCTACTTGAGGTTTTCTATGAATCTCTGACAGAGTTCTATTTGTTTTTTTACATTCACTGAACTAAACAAAATGAAAGCAAACTTATTGTCTGACCTTACATCCAATGTGTCTTCTTTCCTTGGTAATAATTCCTTCAGTCTCTTGATTAAAGGACTTGAAAATTGGGAAAAGTAGTATTTATAGAGACAAATCTGAACTGCTTGAACCCAGGGAGAGAAAGTAAGAGGGCTGTGGTACTATTTGCACTTCCAGCCCATTTCGACATCCATCCTGAAACACTGATTTTCATCTGCATGACAATTCTCCAACCCAGTGGGAGAGATTTCCTAAATCTGCTAAAAATCTCATCCTATCAGTGCTGGAACAATGTCCCCAACACTCTTATTGGCCCCTTATGTCTGCAGTCAAGTTGCAGGCTGTGCATCTCACACTGGCCTCTATGCCTACAGTTGTCCTGCTATCACAGAGGCCAGTTGCACTAGATGAAGCCTCAGGCTCCTTCCAACCCTAACTGTTTAGGATTTGGTGAGAGCAGCTGCAATGCTGTCTTCTCTTTTCCTTAATTGCTCTGCCCTGTCAGCACAGCAGAAGTTTCATTTTTGACTTCTCAACAGTGATCTGGATTCATCACCCTATTGGGTAGCCTGACCTGGGTTCTATTCCTGGCATCACCATGTGTTCACTGTACTATGTGACTTAAGCAAAACACACGCCATCCCTGGACTCCAGATTTTTTATTTATAAACTAGTGATAATAAAAATATTAGTGCTTACTTTGTCAACTTCACAGCATAGTGGTGAAAATCATATCAGGTAATGTATTATATACTCAAGGCAAATCTAGTGTTTAAAACTGAGCCGCCCTTAGGTCATAGCAAATTGTGGATGAAGACCCGAAGTCCTGCCCTTTGGTGTCAAAAAAGCCATAATTCCATATTACGTAAAATGAGAGAGCACCAGGAGAGAGTCACTAACAATGATACAGGGTTACATTAACTTCTTTAAAGTGCTCTGGAATCTTATTGCGGTCTCTGCCCCCTGAAAGATGACAACTTTCCCTCAAGGGCTCCAGCGCTTAATATGCAAGCCGCCTGGTACAAGAAAACAAGCACGAGCTCTGATACCTAAACCTCAGACTGGATCCAGGCTGTCACTCACAGGCCACGTTAGACAACCTACTTTGCCTCTCCGAACCTTAGTTTACTCTTCAGGTGAATAGATTTCTCAATTTTTGTTTTGACAATTAAATAAAATGTGTATAAAGGATATATCTACCTCAATAACTGGCACAAATAAAAGTTCTATATTAATATTAATTCAATCTTATCTTTATACCCAATGTGGTTTTTTTTTTTTTTTTTTTTTTTCCCCAGGGCTGGAAAAATGAATAGGAAAGAAGGTACCTTCTACCTGGGATAAGAGATGATTTCAGTCTTTCTTGCCTTTCCACGTGACACGGCCTACGCTATTCTTATTGCTTGAAACACACTCTCATCCCTCTCTACCAGCTAATTCCAAATGCTTCTGTAATACCCTAGAGAGTCATGCTCTCTTCCAGGAAGCTTTCCCAACCCCTCTGAGGAGGCCTACCTATAACTTCTGTGTGTTTCCTCATCCACGGCCTCTCTATTTACTTAGAAAAATAAATTTACTACATGCCCATCATGTTTTATTAAAGCTGTCTTTCCATCTTGCAGTTAATAGTATATAACAGGAACACAATAAATGGGTATTATCACAAACAACCACTAAAATCTTAATGTAAAAAGAGATTCTTGCCTTTTACCAGTTCTCTCAGCTAGAACCAAACTTAAGAGCTATTTTTGTTATTTGCATATGAATGTTAAACGGGAGGGAAAGGTATCCCAAAGAATGAGGGGCTGTCTCAGCCTTATGGACTTTTATTTAATTTGCTAGACAAAAGCAGTCACATGATTTAGTAAGAAGAGGTTGAGGGCTTGAAGTCATTTAAGAGGGCTTAGTTAAAACAAGGAAGATAAACCCAGAGTAAAGAGAAGGCAAACAAACATTATGAGAGAGAAACTCTGCGATGTCAGAGATGGTCAGTCAGCTGAGATTTAGTGATGGCCACTGTAGGAAAGAGCATCTTTCAGCAGTATGAAAGGTCAGCCAAGAAGTAATGGCTAGTTCTTAAGCCATGTATATCTCGTTGTCGCTTGCCCTCGAGTTGGGCAAATGGCCAAAGTCTTCTGTTTTATCTGACTAAAGAAGCACTAAATTCTGAAGCTTGAAAGAACCATTAGTTTACAGTAAGCCCAATTTAGATTTACTCTTATACATTTATCTCTTTATTATTTTTTAATTGGGATATAATTCTCAGTTACAACTGTCATGTTAATGTATTCATGTAAAAAAAAAGAAAGAAAATGTATTCATGTTACAAGAACCCAATACAAACCATACACAGACCTGACATTAAAGCAGAAATAGATCGAATTTTAGAATCTGCTTCTTGCTTTCCTTTCTCTTGTCCTAACTGCGATCCAGACATTTTTTTCCCCAAAGTTTAGAAGTTTAGTGCTTAAATCATGGTTTGTTGTTGTTGTTTTTTTTTCCTTTTTTTGGTTTTCAGTTTTCTTATCAGCAATATTTTATAGTTCTTCTAAAAGAAACCTAATTCCCCCCTCTGTAGTTTAGAAACATCTATGTAATTTAAGATTTTTAAGGATTAGAAAAGTACATAAGGTTTAAAATAGTATAGCATATTGGGACACCCAAACAATTGGAGACATTTAATAGCCTTAATTAGTTGGCTATGAAAGAAGATTAGGTTCTGAAAACAACAAACATGAATGGTGTCTTCTATGCCTCTATTATTAGTGTTTCTGGTTGTTTACTCTGGGATATGTATTCTTTTGGTAATGGAAAGTGGAAGTAGTGGCTTTGAATTAGCAAAGTCGAACTATGTTTATGAGAATGGTTGGGATAAAACACCATTTCTCTTTGGGATATTTTAAGATAGGCTTTGGAAAAGTATCCATTGCTTACTTAATTTTCAATTTTAATTTGAATACAGTTACTTATTGAATTTTTATTATCTGCCCAGCACTATTAGAAATTCAAAAACAAAATTGCAAGACTCCTACCATCTGAGAATGTTTGGTTTCTCAAAGTGATAAACCACAAAGAGACCATATGATGTGTGATGTGATCATTGCTCCAATGGAGATGCATGCAGGGAAAACATCTGAATTAGGATACCCACATCTTACTGGAAATCAAATAAAAGTCTTCATAGAGAGGGTAGTTCTTTGTTATAATGTCTTTAGTTCTAATTGTAAGAGTATTTCCCTAATCAATCATTCATTCATTTTTAAATTACTAAAATATGCCTGCTATGATCTGGACAAGGCCCTGGAGATTAAGAGATGATTAAGGCACACTGCAGGGAAGTTTTAGTCAGCTTTAGCAGATAGACAAGCAACAGGTCACTGCAGTTCAGGATATGCAAGGTGATATGTGAGGAGCTAGGGGTAACTAGTGCAGCCCTCTTGGTAGCAGAGTCTTTTCAGGGAGACATGACTTCTGAGCTCGTCTGGAAGGGAACTCTGTTGTTAGCCAGGTGAAGAGGAATGAAAGGGGCAATTTAGGCAAAGGGAACACCTGTATGTGCAGAGTCCTGTAGGCAAGAGAGAGCACAGCGTATTTGGGAGAATGTACAGAATGTATAGTGGAAAGAAACAATGATACATAGATGAGACTGGAAATATTTTCAGAAGCCTGACTTTATTTTAAAAACAAAAAGTAGCAAATTTGATCATGCCATTCTATTGCTTAAAATCCTTCTATGGTTTCCTGTTGCCTATGCCCAACTAAAACGTTTAGGAATATGTGTTTGTCTGTATTTCTGTCTGTGCATATGTGAGGGCGTATTAATCGTTTCTAATTTCCTATATTTTATTATGCTTTGACATCTTAGGATCCTTGTGGACTCCAGGAGAGACTGTCCTTCCCAAGGTTAGCTAACTCCTAGAGATAGCAAACAACAAGTTCACCTTTGATACGTAAACCAACCAACCTAGAGTTCCTGCCTCAACCATCTCTTTAATTAAACTCACACACCAAACAAATATTATCCCTGCCCTAAATCACCCCAAGGCCAAGAACGAGACAACTAGGAACCACTCCTATCACCCAGAGTCCACCAAAATTATTCAGTCTAGCCAATTATAAGCTTATTTAGTGTACCTACCCTGCCTCACCCATTCCTTCCTGCAAAAATCTCAACAAAATCTCTGGCCCACGTTTTCCCCTCACCCTTTTCTGTTTCCTACCAATACAGGTGCTTCCCATGTGGCCCTGCATGGTATGGCATGCTCCCTCTTCTTGAGCATTGAGTAACAAACTATCTTTTCATAGCAGTCTTCTCACGAGAACCTTTTAATATGGTGTGGGGGCAGAGAAAGGAATGGGCATAGTTAGATTTGTGCTATGGTAAGATCAGTCTGACATCATTGTGCAGAACTGTATACAGTGGGGTGAAAGTGGAAGCAGAAAGAGCAGTTAAGAGACGGCTACAGCAATGCAGATGAGAGATGATGATGTTTGAACAGAGGCAGTAGCTGTGGGAGTCAGGAAGAGTTGCTAGAGGACTGCTCCTTAAGGAGATAAGACTGAGAGGACAAGGTGATTGATTGGATGTGGGCAGTGAGGGATTAGGAAGATTTACAAATGGTCCCTTGTTTGGACACCTGGGTGGTTGAGGCACTATTTGTTGAGTTCAACACTTCAGGAAGAGCAGTTCTGGGAGTAAGGAGTGGAAAGAAGACACATTCAGTTTTAAACATAGAAGAAGTCCTCACTTAACATCATGGATAGGTTCTTGGAAACTGATTTTAAGCAAAATGACATATAATGAAACCAAATTTACCATAGGCTAGTTGATATAAACAAGAGGTAATTTCTTGTGGCATATTTCTGATCACAAAAACATCACCAAAGTTCTAAATAAAGAACTAAAACACTTCTCATATTAAACATTGAAATAAGTGTGATCTATACATACATTTAAGAAATATTAATAAAAATAAGTAAAATAATTCTTTTCCAACCCTCTTATTCCAGTTCAGGGTTGTGGTGGCTGGAGCTTATCCCAGTAGCTCAGAGCATAAGTCAGGAACTAACTCTGGACCCATAAGGTTCATCCCCTAACCTCCCTACTGTGTACTCACTAACCCCATTGCTAAACTTCTGATGTACTTTTGGCCATGATGAAAGGGTTGTGAGAGTTCGGAAACTGATTGTAAATTGAGAAAGTCCATAATTTTATTATGGAATAACAATTTTCTTTGATCCTTTTTTGTGTGACTTAATAAATGGTTGTCTGTGAATGGCAAACCTGAAGAAATCTGCAAAAAACAGAAAAAAAATTGTGAATCAAAAAAAGTACCCATTCTTAAGATCTAATGAAGAGTTACTGGCTGATATCCAGTTCTGAAAAATGGCACTGTGCTTTGGGAGAAGTAAGAGGACTGGGTGTTTGTGTATCAAGCAGCATTACAACAACAAAACCATATTCAGCACAACTTCAATCTGCAGCTTTTTATAACATCAATATTTGTACCTCAGAACCAAGAAAGAGAAAAGAATAACTCTTATAAAACCTTTCTTGAAAAAAAAAATAGTTGATAAAACATAATTCAATTCCACAAACACTTACTAAGTCTTTATCATACCTGAAACTACATTTACAAAGACCAAAAGGACACAGTCCCTGATATGTATGAGATCTCAATGCAGAAGATGAAATGTATAAGCCAATACTTTTAGGTCCACGTGTCTAGACTCATCACACACTATAATTTCATTTCTCAATCATGTAAATGCCCAATATGATTGTTCCTGGTTGGCTGGTGGCTCACCTCTATATGGTAATTCAGGGACTCAAAGCTTTCATACCTTGTGACTGTCACCTAGGGAAAGGGTCCCCAATCCCAAGGCCATGGACCATTACTGGTCCACGCCTTGTTAGGAACTGGGCCACACAGCAGGAAATGAGCAGCGGGCGAGTGAGTGAAGCTTCATCTGTATTTGCAGCCACTCTCCCGTGCTAGCATCACCACCTCAGCTTCACCTCAGGTCATCAGGCATTAGATTCTCATAGGTGCTCTCGTCCCTGGTGCTAAAAAGGTTGGGAACCTCGGCTCTAGATGTTCTGCATCCAAATGAAGGATGACAAAAATGATAAAGAAGGCTCATCTACTTATTTGGCACTGCCAGTTTACATAAATGATACACAGCATTTACCCTCACATCCCAGAGGTAAAAACTAGTCATGTTTCTCTACCTAGAAACAAGGACAGCTGGGAAATATAATTCTTCTTTGGGCAGCCCCTTTCCAGAAACCACTCTATATTGGGAAACACTGAACAAATGGTTGGTGGGCAATTAGCTATCTCTGTCTCAGGAATAATGAGAAAATTCATGGGGCAAAAGGGTAGGAGGTAACAGTGTGAGGGTAAGTAGCCTGGGGCCACATTGTGTTCACACATATGAACTTATATACAAACAATTCCAGAGATGATGTGAAATAATTTTCTGGAAAGAAAAAACTTTAGTCATAGGATGCTTAAGGGATGAAGAAGCAACTAAAAGTAAGAGAATTCTCATGTGCCTTTTTTTTCAAAGACCCAATGCTCCAAAGATCTTAATGTTTCTATATTTACACAACATGTTTTTATTTCTCTCAAGATCCTCTTTAAGTTATGAGGACCTCAGTTAAGTCTCTCGAATTGAAACATGTGTCTTCTTCTGCTTCAGCTGGAGCCCAGCCCAGTTTAAATCTCCTCCATTATGGTCTAAAACTCTCTTTTTTAGTAAAACAGAAAGTCAGAATTTATATTTATTGTTGGCAAGAATGCCAGTTAAAACCCCTCAGCAATACTTTTTTCAGTGGTTGAAAATTAGATGGAGCTAAAACATTTTGGCTGATATAAATAAAATGTTCACCAGCTGTGAAGCTGTGTTCCATAAAGAATTATAATAACTGTAGGCTGGTGCTACCCCGGGACTTACACTTAATAGAGTTTGTGAAAGACTCCATTTTAAACTCAAGTTTTAGAAAAATATTCAAACACTCTCTTGGCACAGGCTCTTCTAATAGGATTTTCGAAAAGCAGCTCATGCTCCTTTTCTTTCCAGATAGTGCTTTGATTATTTAATTAACTTTTGACCAAAGTGGTCTGCATTTTCAAAGGACTAAATTGTTGGTTCTATGATAGACCCAACTTTTTTTTAGAAAAAAATCTAAATCCAGATGTTTTTGATTTAGCAGTTTAGAATTTACATTCATCATTCACTCTGATCTTCAAAGGCCATTCATCCACCTTTCCAGACATGTTCTGAGTGGGAAACCCTGTTTTACATAGACATGAGAGCACCAAGGTTGGAAAGGCACGGAGTCTGGATTAAAGCCTTTTTTATCTTTCTACTCACTCTCATTCACTGCTTTCACTGCTTTTCCATGGATGTGCACAGTGTAACAGGAAGGTGTTGTTTTCTTATAGGTACTGACGCCATCAAATTTTGTCAAAGTCTCATTCTTGACACCCTGATTACAAAAAAAATCAGTGTATAAACATCAGGAACACAGAGCACTTCTCATTTTCTTGGCTTTATCAGTGTGGACGTTGGAACTCCTCGTTCCCTTTCTTCTTTCCTTCAAGCCTACTACCAAATATGTGAGAATCGTACTGTGAGACCGTCTGGCTCAAGCAAGGAACAACTGCTCTGAAAAAGCTGGTAATGATTATTTCAAACGTTTGCCATCCCCTGTACCCTCTCTTGGCAGATGTTCTTATCTAGGAACTTACTGAGACCCAGGCCCTTTGGTGAGAGCTTCTTCACAACTCGTCTTCTCTATCCTGCATCTCTCTTCTCCTTCCTGCCTCTCTCTTCTCCTTCCTGTCTGTGGCAGAGAAGCATGGATCCCCCGCTTCCAGGGTCAGTTTCATTTCCTCCTGCCTCCTGTTGGACCCCATTTCATCAATAATCTCTTTTCTCTTTTGTAACTTACATTTGCGATCTGTGTTTTATACATAAACAATCAAATTCTTTGTATTTTTATATGATTTCTTAGCATCACTCCTTTAACTACTGTTGGGTTCTTTCCTTTCTCCTCCCCTTCTTTTTTCCTCGTTTCTCTTCAATCTTCTTCATACTTGTGTTCCTCACTTCTCTTTCTTGACTCTTTTCCTCCACCCCTCAGAACTCAGGTGACTTCCAGCACCATCTATATCACTGGTTCGCTTCCTAAGCTTTAAAGGCACTTTCTTTGTCTCTTTCATGGGCTCTTTTTACTCTTCTGCCTCTTGATATAAGTATTCCTGTAGGACCTATCTAATGCTTTTGCTTCTAGAGCTGCTTTCTATCTTTTATTTCTTGAGCTTCATTTATCACTTTTATGCAAACGGACCACGTAGGAAGGAACTCTTCTCATGATCCATTTAACCATATTATAATAAAAGTGCTACAACTCAAAAAGTTATAATTCATCATAGACATGGACAATAGACTAGTAGTTACCAGAGGGCAGGGGAGGGAGGTAAAAGGGGTCAAATGTGTGGTGACAGACACACAATGTAAATATATATATGCTCCTTACTGTTAAAATGTTCAGCTGAAACTTACTGGATTTCATTAACCAATGTCATCATAAAAAATAAACAATTAATTAATTTTTTAAAAAGTTATAATTCAGAATACAATCGAGCAATAATTCCATGGGAGGTAAAATATAATGCAAGAAATGTTTGCTTAGAAGCCCAGAGAAGAGGCTACTGTTCTGGCTCTGTTTCTGAACCTTAGTTTTATCATATGAAAACAAAAATGTTGGACAATATCTTTTTCTTTTCCCTAATAGTTGATGATTTGTGTAGAATATTTTTTAAAAATATATATTTTATTGTCTCAGTGTCTTAACTTCTATCTCAGAATAAAAAAATAAAACAACTTGCCAACTAGAAAAGAGATGCATTAAGATTCTTCTGTAATATTTCTTCATAAAAAATATTTAAAGAAATTAACTCTTTGGTATTATTTTTTATTAATTTAGTGAGTGAGACATGAGGGGAGAAAACTCAATATATAGTTTGAAAAGAATTGACTTGCCGTTACCTAAGATTCAGATGTAAGAGCTGGGATACTGTAATAAGACTAGAGTTACTATTATTAAAAGTTAATTCCTGTATCCTAGATATCTAGATGTAGTAAATACTCATAAGTCTGGCCTAAAGTCACTTCTTTATGGGAGAATTGTTACATTTCATTTGTCATAGGTCATTAAAAGAAACATTTATCACCAAATGCTACATATAGCCAATATGGACTCCTCAATGGAAAGAACTACACAATCTAACAATTTAAGTGTTAAAAATAAACTCCTTTTCCTTTTTCATAGGGTGTCTCAATAGAACTTTTAAATGTGTGACTGACCTATTTCCAAAATCAACTTAATTCTTGCACATGAGCAAAATGTGAGCAGGAATTCACAGATTTAACACTCTGTCTTTGCTCAAATTGACTGTCCTGATGAGTGCTGAAGGTCCAGCCCTTAAAACCTCTTGGTTTCCTCCTCTTTCAGGGCAGAGTGAGGTCAGTAGTCCCATGTTTTGCAAGATCAACTGGAGACCAAAGTTTTAGTGTAGGTTGAGTTTAAAAAGAAGTAATTTGATTAAAAAAAAACTCATGTAGTAAGTGCTCAGTACATATTTTAAACAACAAAATTGTCTATTAAACTGTGTTCTACAATATAGGAGGCCAGATCTATACAAATACTGCTACTCAGTGAATTTAAAATTTTTTAAAATTTCCCCTTTTGAATTTTACAATCAACTTTTTATTATTTAAAAGACACTAATAGATAAAATAGTATATCATTAAAAATTAAAGTTGTCTTTAGATTTCACTATTATTATACATTTCTTACATAGGAAAGGCTTTTTAAACCCTGCTTGAAACGTCTGTTCCTCAGTTCTGCCAGATGGGCTTTCCTTTCTCTTGTGTTCTTCTCTTCTCCCTGGCCCATCACTGCTAGGGACCTTCTTCCACTTGCATCATCAATTTATACAGCACATCTCAAGATGAGTCTGAGAGGAGTTCTTATTGGCTGGAATGATGGTCAAGTCCAAAGGTTCATTAAACCTTTCTGACTATTGCTTCTTCACTCACCTTTCATGGGTCTAATCATCCCCTCTTCACTCATCACTCGCAAGATGGTCCCTGTCCCAGATCCCACCTTTCTCAATTGCTCTGACTCCATCTCAGCCCCAGTGATGATATGTTCAGGTAAATAGTGACTGTTCCTCTAGAGAGCAGTTCAGTCTTTCTCTTGACAGTTGACCCTACTACCAATGTTTAGCTTTAAATATTGTTTACAGAAAGCCACAGAGAGCTACTATATTAGACTTTGTCAAAAAAATTTGGCCGTTTGTTTCTATACACTTAGTTGAATATGGATAGATCAGATATGGGAAATATTTTTAAGCAGGAAATGAAGATGCATCATGAAAGTCAGAATTCTTGATCAGTTTTTTCTATTAATAAACTCAATACTGAGAAAGCAGATGATTAATCATTAATCATCATTAATCATCAGTAACTCAAAGTCCCAACTAGCAAAATGACCCCAATAAAAAACCATAGTAGAGGAGGGACATCACCAAGATGGTGAGATATTAGGTTCCCAACTCCCTCCTCCAAAGGATGCACTGAATTTATAGCTATTTTACCCTTGGAATAGAATCTTATGATTGGGAGGAAACTCTTAAATTCCAACTTCTTTCTGATTAATGAAGGGTTAGGACCAAACATATAATACCCAAACTTTTATAACTGCCATATGAGAGATGGACACTCAAACTGCCAAGCTCTGAGAGTCAATGGGGCTTGCTTTCATGAATCCCATAGGACTATAGCAAACAAAGAAGCAGTAATTAAACGTTCATAGGAGCAAATCCTATGTCTACATCAGCACAAAGGGAGCAGGCAAAAATGCCTATCTCCCATTTTCTTCCTGGAAGAGATTTGACCACATACTTTCCCAGCTGCTGCCTGAGGGTCTGGCTTCTAATCAACCTACATGTGATAGCTGACTGAGATCCTCCCGGGAGCCTAAAATAACTCATGTGCATATCCCCTACCATCATCCCCCTGGCTTACTCCAATAGTATAACTCTCCAACAGTAAAACCAAGTCTCCAGTTTCTCCCTGAAAGGAGCTTGTCCACACATTGAGCACACCAATTGTTATGACTTTCGCTCAAGACACCTAGTTCTGGGAACTGACAGGGTTTGGTATTCATGAGTTCCCTGAAATCACACAAAACAAAGAAGTGGTTCTTTCTGGGCACACAAACACTTCCAGAAACTGTTCCCTCAAGCGCAGCACAGAGTGAGTAGGCAAAAACACCCAGCTTCCCAGTTTCTTCCTGATAGGGTCTAGACTGCATATCTAATCCTGACTATCCCAGTTTGTGTTGCCTGAAGGCCAGACTTTCAATTACTCTGCATTGG
>NW_011888914.1:5465970-5481503 GCF_000151845.1 Pteropus vampyrus
TCCAATTTCTCAGGATATGATTATTTATGCAAAAATCCTGATGCAGAAAACTTGACATGAAGATTAGCAAATATAACATGTACTTTTTTTTTAGTAGAGAATTCTTATTGTCAAATAAAATAAATTATTTCCAATTAAGTGAATTATAACTAGGAGCAGAGAACCTTAGAATTTACCTAAAGTGACCATATTTTCAACTATCTAACAAGGAAGGAGGAGAAATACAGGGCAAAGGTGAAAGAAGGCGACTGCTAACCATTGAAGTTGCTGTGGAATAAATCCTGGGCTACCTGGATGGAGTGAGCACCATTTCTGATGGCTTGCTTTTTCTAACTGTTCAAAAGGATGAATATTTCATTTTTTTCTCTGAAAGTAAAATGCAAAGCCCAGAGATAGACATCATGCCCCAAGGACTATGAGCCAAAAATAGAAAAAATTGCAAAGAATTCCAACTTCACCATATGGTCTCCTTATTTATAGAAGATGGTAATGTTCCTTGCCCTATCCTCAGCTCATCTCTGACTTACATGATCACCAGGACATAACTATATGGCTGTCTTTGTTAAACTTAGCATCCCTCTCTGTAGCTTGACTATACCATGGAGTTTAAAAAACAAAAATCCTACTACCAGATTGGCTAAGAATGTACCAGCAGCAATATTCATTATATGCCTTGGTTGATATTTTATGTCTGTTTTTGTTTACATGTTGAAAAAGGAGAGCTGAGGACTGAGAGACAGTGTGTCAATGCTTTTGCTCCTGCACAAAGCAGCCTGTCCTCACCTACTTCCTATGAGAGAGCAGCATTCCTTTAAGTCACACAATATCTGACTCCCGATCGAGTCAGGTTTGAAGATTCTTAAAATCCAGCTCATGGATTGAGAAGGTGATCTTATCAGTATTTTCATTGTTAATATGATAATACTTGTGAAATGTCTGCATTGTGGTATAAACACCATAAGAGGTTGTTTTTTATTTTTGTGTTCATTTGTGTAAAAAAAGTTTTTTCAAAATCATCTTCACTTGTTCTCTTTTACTGATAGAAATTGTTTTGGATTTCACATCAGTCTTTTGAGGAAACTTCATGTGAAGCATGACAGCTCATTTGTTCACTTCTAACATTTATTTATTAATTGTCTATCAAAGAAAATAACAATTTTGAATGAGGGTGCGCCTTGCTAGTCCAAATCACCAGTGGCCCATTATAGTATTTTACTGAATGAAATGTGGTCTTTGAACTGTAAAAGAGTTTAATCAAAAGAGTAATTTTAGCCAAAGGAAATACGACCATTTTCAAGAATTACTGTGGAGGCTAATGTGTGCATCAATAGCGAAGAGGCGGAATCAGGGGACTAAGATTCTGAGTATTCAGTTTCCTTGCTGTAACTTCTAAGGTGTCCCTAGCAGACGATGCTTCCAATGAGGCAGCAAAGTCAGAGACCAGCAACGTCTCTAACTTCAAAAAAACTACTCAGGAGAAGTGAGCTCAGCAGCAAAATAGAAAAATGTCAGAGGCTTCTCATGCAATTGAGAGAATCCTTTTTTAGAAGATAAATCTGAAAAGTAAGAAGAAAAAAGAAAAAATGTAAAATCATGACTTGTACAAACAAAATGAACACATGTCAAATATTTTTTTGATATTAATTAATGAGAGAACCAGTCTGATGTTATAATCAGTTCAAAGGAGAATTCCAAGAACCATTCACATATAGAGAATAAGGAATTTTGAAATGAATGTACATTCAATGAAAAATGGATCTATCCAAAGGGAAATAATTGCATCTACCAGCTATACTTTTCCTAAATAAGAATCATTTGTATAATTATCAGTTTTCTACAACTTATGAGTTTAAAATAGTTCAAAGACAGTGAAAGGCAGGCATAACCTGGACTGATGAACTAGACAAGATATCCACTAATACATGTATTTTTTCCCTTTTCGAAGTCTTTCACAATTTTTCTGAATTCTCTGTAGTCAAGGGCCTCTCCAGATACCTGGAACTAAAGACCTTCAGACAATAGGTGGTGCCTCTGAAGTGTTTTGTTTCCCAGACTCTTCTTTGATTTAGTTGGCTGACTCAATACTGCCTTGTTAATAGTGCTTTACCCTCTAACTAGTGACCTAAGACACCATAATTACCTACAAGCACCATGAACAGGGTGGCTTGGATAGGGTCTATGCTAAGCATTTACATTTCTTGCCTTACTAAGCCTCAAAATGACTTAAGATAATTATTATTATCCATATTCATATATACAAAAAGCAAGGATTGAAGACCTTTTGTAAATTGTTCAAAATCTTATGGTTCACTAATGGCAGAAGTGGAATTCAAATCAAATCTATCGACTTTTGATGCTTTTAGCTATGACACAATAGCATTTGAGGACCCCTCTGGCTCCTGCATTATTCGATTAATGTCTTTAACAGTAAGCATTTAACTATTCCCTGGCCCAAAGCTTTCCCATCACAGGCTTTTACCTGCTTCAAGGCAAGATTTTCTGGGCTAGACTGACAAGTGTACACATGAAACTTCCCGTATTTATGCTGAGGAAAGTGGCCCTATGGGCTTTAAAGGAGCAACGCAAAGAAAGGAAGAATGGAGAATGGGATTTTCTGTGTGGCTCTAGTGTCTCTGTCTACACTTCAATGATAGCATCTAACACATTGTTGTGTTTCATGTGTGTTTATATGATAAAAGCTAAGATTTATCGGAAATGTATTATGTGTCTTGTACTTTGCATACAATATCTCATTTAATTCTCAAAAACCCCCTATGAGTTGGGTACTACTATGATGTCTATTTAAACATTAGGAAGCTGAGATTTAGAAGAAGAAGTAACCTGTATATGGTAATGGAGAGAGAAAGTGACAGAAGAAGGTATCCAGTTCGCCCACTATTATGCCTTGAGGCCTCTTGGCCATGGACTTTTCTTTCTTTGAACAAGGAAGAGGACCTACAGGTCTTGTGAGGTACTGGCTGAGAAAGACTAATTCTCTCATACATTCAAATGGAGAAGACACTGAGGTGGATAGAGTTCCTACTTTTTTTCTCTATATGTTGGTGTATTAAGACTCATGTGACTATGCGGGATTAAGTGGTAAGTCACATGAGTTTAAGTAAAAATTGGAATTTATTAGCCAAAATTGTTAGGAAGTCACAGGTATGATGGCTCTAGGCCTAGCTAGATTCAGAGGTTGATGTCATCTGTGTCTTTTTTTTTTCTCCCTCAATATTTCTTCTGTTCTGCTTCTCTTCGGGTGTTAGCCTCACCTTTCCTGCCGCAGATTCTTCTTCCATGTTGCTTGGTAAGAAAGTGGAAACATCTGTGGCTTTTAATATTTTTATGGCTCAAGATCCTAGGGAAAGAAGCCTCTCTTTCCAAGCACCAATGGACAAATATTATGAAAAACTCTTTCACCCAGTTTGGGTCACTGTAAGGAGAGGCATGGATACCTTGATTGGCCAGCCAGGGTCAGGTGACCACTGCTATCTCACAAGCTATGGACAGGACACTATGATAGTAGCAACCCAGGTCCAGATGAAGGCATGCTCCCTCAAAGGAAGCAAAGGATGCTGTTATCAAACGAAGAAGGGAAGGATGCTGGGCAGGTACAAACAACACATGTCTGTGGTGCTGATTTTCCCAGAAGATATTTATATTATGAATGTAGTTTTTCTTCCAATTTATTACACAACATTTGACTCAATAAAAATAGAGTAGTTTGTGATTATTTCTAACACTAAAAGTTATTCATTACATGTACATGATTCAATATTCTTCTCATTCTGTTTTAAAAACATACAAAATCTTTGAAAAACAAAACTGGTTTAGATTTATTTTAGAACTTTGCTTTCAGTTTGAGCTTAAATATTTGTGTGAATTCCTATGATATTTTGAGAAAACTAGGTATAGAATAGAGAAGAAAAAAGTAGACAGTGGGAAAGTAGCTGCTAGAGAAGGCGAGACAAATCTAAAGAAGAAAAAGAGGTAAAGGTTGGGTGATTGACAGAAATGATGTAAGGGGTGGGAGAAGCTAGGAGGCCAATTGTTTCTGGGCAATATTCTTGGGTTTTAAAGATCATAATTAAGTTATATGATCCACCGCTTCATTACAGAAACCATAACCTTTTCTGGCTGGATCTTGGAAATATCTGGAAGACAGGGATCCAGGAGGAGAGATTTGTGAATGAGGAAATAGCAGCACGTGGAAGTTGGTAAATACATTTGAAGCAGACCTAGCCTGACTTCTCAGCTATCCTTTTTATTTTCTTCTTCGGGTCTTTGTGTAGCTGCAGCTCAACTACAACTATCTGTGCTACCTTTTATTTTGTTTTGTAGTAGTTGCCCTATTCTCCAGTCTTCTTTTTTTATGTTCATTTATTAAATAAACAGACCTTCATTTGAAATATTCCCCTTTCTCTCCCTGTTTTGTGGTCCTTTTGAAGTTTCTAAATTATACTTTGCTATTTGTATTTATGGAGAAAGCTGATGGGGTAAAAAATATTCCTCCTAAGCTTTCTTCCTCTAGTCATCATTTTTCCTGTAGCTCTCATAAAGAAATTAAAAGCTCTATCTGCACGGCAGTGGTCTTTGTGCACAATCAACTGAAGGGAGATTTTCTCTATCGTTTTAGAGAAAATCCAGGCGACACTTATCTCCGTGGTTTTCTCCCAGGAGCCAAGACAGTCATGATGGCTCAGGAGAGAGATGCAGGCTGTGCAGGGGCAGCTAATTCCACTGGGAAATGTGTATGTAAGGCTGGAGAATCTAATGGCAGGCACTGTTAGTATAACCGATGCCCATGAGAAGGCTTGAGATAATACAATGCAGACCCTTCGCACAACTGATTTTGTTATTCCTAGTCTGTTCACATTTAATACTGTCTCTAAGCAGGCAACATTATAAAAAGCACATCATCAAAGAACATCTATCTAAAATTGAAGTCACACTCTGGAGAAAACTTGAAGGCATAAGACTGAATGAATACACTAGGTTTCAGTGAGCATGAATGAGTTTTTTCTCGTGGGAAGAAATCAGTCATTATTCTCTACGACAGTTATTTTGTCTTTCTTTTTTTTAAATTTTTTTAGGTAAGGCAACCTTTGGTCGACCTCACAGATTGCAAGGATCTTGTCGGCTTACAATCCCTTATTTTTATTTCTTATGTCTACAGTATCTGGTCTTCCTATGTGGTCTCCCATCCAAGTACTAACCAGGCTCAACCCTGCTTAGCTTCCTGCTTAGCTTCCAAGATCAGATGGGATTGGGCTTGTTCAGGGTGGCATGGCTGTAGATTACTACTACAGTTATTTTGAAGCACCTACTGGCCTGTTGATATACATTGAATCTAAGCACAATGCTGTATGAAAAGAGAGATGACTTATTTTTTTCTCAGGTTTATTTTGAAACATCTAGAATAATTACAGAATATTACATTAACAGAATAAAGTTTCATTTTAATCACTAAAAACAAATAGTACCATTACTTTTTGCTACGTCAAGGTTAAATACTCTGGTCAATTTTCTTCTCAGTGTGGCAGGTCAAACATATTCTTGCAGATCTCTCTATAGAGACTTTATAAAGATACAACCAGCCCACAACATTGTAAAACACTTTCTTCTTTTCCTGGACCCTAAAATTGTATGTTTCACTAGAGTCTACCTTACTCCTAAAGTCATTTTGCAGTTTGTGCAATTTAGTCATTTTCTTTTCTGTGTCTACTTAGTACCTAATAGCTTAGATGACAATAATATATAATTTGTCATAAAGTAGTTCCTTAAGGTTATATAATTTGGATTTTTAGTATGACAAATAGTATGATATTGCCTTCAATATACTTTCTGGAATATTGTACTAGATCCTGGTGTACAAAGACCTGTTAAGGAAAGCAGTGATGCCTTGACTAAATATAATAAAGAAAGTTGATCTGTCATGCTGAAGATAGTGAGGGTCATCCTGCTTTTACCACCAGAGTATACACTTAAAATCAGCTGCTGAAAGTGGAGGTTTCAACTCTTAGTTATAGAACTAAGTTATTATAAATTCCCTGAAAAGTATGGTATAAGGTGAAAATCATTTTATTATGCCATTATATTTATCATCAAAGGACGTTTTCTTCTTTTTTTATTAAAGGATTCTAGCAAAATGGAGAGAGAGGGGGAAATCCACAGAGATATGTGAGAGGAGTGAGACTTAACCATTCCACCCAACATAGGAGCAGAAGCTGGCTCAAAGAGATTATAATTTTAGGGGTTGGTCTAGGTATTATAACAGATATATATAGCATTTTCTAAAAGAATTAAGAGTTAATATTATACCAAGTAATTAAAAACTTCAAACTTTTCAATCATAATTTTTTAATCATTGTATCTACATAAATTGAAAATCCCCAAAACTACAACTTTTGCTTTAAAGTCATACATAATTTAAAGATCTTAAAACCGTTTTTATATTTATTCATATAATTACGATATATGATAACCTTCCTGCATTTTCGAAGATCCATATTTCTTCCCGGTATCATTTTCCTTCAGCCTGAAAAACTTTTTACTATTTCTCATAGATCAAATCAGCTGGCAAAAAAAATTTTGGTTTACCTGAAAAATCTTTATTTCATCTTCATTTCTGAAATATATTTACTGAATGTTAAATTCTGGATTATAGATTTTTCCTTTAAGCCTTTTAAAGATCTTGTCTCCATGGTTTCACAAGAAATTCATGGTTGTAAGGATCATATTCTCCGAAGTGTAATGTGTCATTTTTCTCTAGCTGCATCCATGGATTTCTCAGCTTTGGGTTTCTTCAGTTCAATTATGATGTATCTAGGAAAGATTTTCTTTGAATTTATTCTTTCTGGTATTCAATGCAGTTCTTGAACTTGTAAATTTATGTATTTTATGAAATTTGGGAGGTTTTTAGACATTATTTCTTTAAATATATATATGTGTGTATATATATATGATATATATATAAAAATATATATATTTTTATCTCTCCAATCTCTTTTTCCTATTTTTCTGAGACTCCAATTACTTGTAAATTTAACCCTTTGAATTTTTCCACAAGTTTTTGAGACTTTGTTGTTTTTATCTTAATCTTTTTTCCTCTGTGTTCTTCAAATTAAGTAATTTCTATTGAATTATCTTCAACCTTACTGACAAGTTCACTATTATCTCTATTTACTATTGAGCCAAACCAGTGAATGCTTTGTTTCCAAAATTATATATTATAGTTCTAAAATTTTCATTTTATGGTTTCTATTACTTAGCTGAGATATCCTTTCATTTAAGTATGGCATTTCTACTGCCTTGTGGAGCATAGTTGTAGCAGGATCTTTCATGTTCTGTCTTTTAATTCCAGCATCTGGGTCATCTCAGGATGGTCATATGGTGATTGTACTATCCCTCAAGGATTTCCACTCACACTCTGGCCTGTTGGAGCTCCTTTCCAAGGTTGCTGTGCTACTGATGAGATGATAGAGTTTCTATCAGATTTTTAGCTACCTCACCCCCTAACTGAGGTCTAACTACCACTAGCAAACTACTAGAGGAAACAGAAAATTAATAAAGTCACCTCCACGCAGGTCACTTCTTCAAAGCTTGCCTCTCCTCCACAGTCTGCCAGCTTTTGTTTACTCTTCTGAGTCCTCAGGTAATTGGGGTTTGGGTATTCTGATTGCAGTTAATAGTTGTTATCAGCAGAAAAGATTAACTACCGGGAGTTTACACCATTATAGTAGTGTCAGAACTTCTTCTAGCATTTTTCTTAAAGAAAAAATAGAATAGAGCATAAATGTTCATAGAAGGAATACTGTTTTTAAAAATAGAGTAATCCCTAAAAGGATAATTTTTCAAGTCATTATATAGGATAATGTAGCCCTCTTCTTGACATTCGATATAGTCTATGAGACAACGTTAAGTGAAATGTGTAAGTCACAGACCTATGAATCATTTTAAGAGAATATACACACATATACATTTCCATATACATATACATTTACATATACATTTACATATACATGTATATATGTAAATGTATTACAGACTTCTGATAAGAAACATACCAATTAAGAGTGGTTATTTCTGAGGTGGAAAGTAGATTTAGATGCAATATGTAGAGATGTGATTATTTTTATTAGATGTAGTATTATGTTGTTTAACATTATTTAAAGTAGTTCATATACAGTCTACAAGTTTTAAAAAGCATCATAAAATACATTTAAAATACAATTTGAAATAGGTAAAAGACAAATTTTAAAGTGCTCTATATAAGACGAACTTGAAACTGCCTTCTCTGGGAAGAATTTGACGTTCAGTTGACTAGGAATTCACAGTAATCAAGCTATTATGTTACTGCCCATTTAAATAATGATTTCTTTTTCTAGTTAGGAAAAATTTAGAAGAGTGAGGAGAAGGTGAATGTGGGCATGTGAATGGAAGAAATTTGCATTTGTTTGATCCAATGTAGTTGACTTTTCTTTCTGTTACTAATCATCTGCGTTTTTGTTAATCCCTACATTTATAATATGTGGTTAGAGGAATGGCTTGATATGATTGTACATAGTAGAAAAAAGTCATATATATATATATGCTGGTCCCTTTTTGTTCACAGTTAATATTCATTACACTTTTTTCTATTAAAGTAATTTAATGGAAAGAGCACAGTCTTTAATCAACAAAGATCTGGTTTTTAGATCTTAGTCTTTCATTTACCCACTAAATGACTTTGGACTAATCATTTATTCTTTCTGGGTCTTAGTTTATCTTGTTTATTCATAGCTAATGCGTTCATGAAAATGCTCAATCTGCCTGTCTCACTTGTTGTGAAGCACAAATGAGATTACACATGTGAAAACCCTTTGCTAGGTTTGGCAGGTGTCATTAAGTGACACTAACACAGTGTTTATGAGTCTTCTAGGAACATGAGGAGATTTGTTACACAGGGCCCGCAGATGAACCATTCATCTTTCTTGAAGGCAAAGTCAATCATCTTTCTTATCTTCCTATACTTAGCGCAAGTCCCAGTTCACAATATGGTTCTCAAAGAGTGGCCTCTGGACCTGTAGTGTCGGCATCACTTGGGAGCTTGTTAGAAATGCATATTTTTGTGCCCCACCCAAGACTTACTGAAGCAGAAACCCTGTGTGTCACAAAGCTATCTAAATGATTCTGCTACACGTTAAAGCTTGTGAACCACACCTGTAAGGAATTCTCTCTCCTGATTCTGGGAAAGACATTCTGGAAATAGAAGGAGATCTTATTCATTTCACTGGAGTGGATATTGCACTCTGCCTCCCTGACATTTGCTCTGGAAGCTCACTGCAGTCTTTTTTTTTTTTTTTTAATTATAGGCTTTGTGTGCCATATTTTTTTCTGTCTCCAAAGACATTTAATTTTATCCTATTTTCAGACTTCTTAATGTTTCTTTCCTCAAATAAATGCTTGTGTATTTTCCCTTTACCTCCACCTGCCATGCTCTAATTTTCTCTGAGAAGAATATCTCTGACAAGGTCTGCAGAGTGCACAATATCTTGAATGAATGTGGCTATGTTTGGCATTTATGTAGTCCTAGATCCCATCTGTTGTCTGAAATCAGACAAGGATACCTGCTACTTTAGGTATCTCAGCAGAGACAAGAAGAAAGTCTTCGTCAGTGAGAGATGAGCCACCGAATAACTGCTTAAAAAGTATCTTTAAGGATAAACACTCGGAATTTGCTTTGTAATAAAAATGTAATCTCTTCAATAATACAAATTGTGTGTGTGTGTGTGTGTGTGTGTGTGTGTGTGTGTGTGTGTGTGAACTGGAAGTGGGAGATGGGTTTGCAAGGAGGAAGGGCAGGAATTGGAGAAAACAACAACCTCCCACAATCCAATTTTTGCAATGTAAGTGCAGATCCTCAGCACCTAATGTGCTCATTTTCATTGGTGTTTCCCCTACTGCTTAGCCTCCTACCATTATTTTCCACTCAGATTTCTGACAGTTTATGTAACAAGTGTTTAAATGTTTTGTGCTTTTTAACTTCTAAAGAAGCCCTTTTGTTTATTATTGCGCTAGAGAGAACCCAAAGCCTCTCTATGTCTGATGGTAACTCTCCTGTTTAATGCTTGTTTGAAAAAAGGGAAGCATATAATTTGCTGAACACTAATCCCGTGGCCATAGCTGGATTGGAATAATCCAGGGAATTTAAATTGTCTATCCAGTAGGGACACTTCATTTTAGGTTGTGCTTATTCAAGCTACTAATCAAATCTCGATGCATAAGGGAGATTGAAGATGAGAACAAGACAGCAGTAGACCTGAAACACACATACACACACACAGCATGGAGATAAAGGAGATATCAAAGAAGATAGAGCTAAAATGGGTCTACTGTTCTATTAAAAATAAACTTTCATCTCCCGAGTTTACCTGACCTTGTCTCTGCTCCTTGAAACATAAAAAGCAAGATGAGCACATAAACATTATTTTATTTCTTAATATGTAATGATTATATAGAATTTTATTTTATTTATTTTATTTTATTTATTTATTTTTTTAGGCGAGACAACCCTTGGTTGACCTCACAGATTGCAAAGATCTTGTCAGTTTACAATCCCTTATTTTTTTACTTTTTACGCCTACAGCACCTGGTCTTCCTAGGTGGTCTCCCATCCAAGTACTAACCAGGCCCGACCCTGCTTAGACTGTACAGAATTTTAAAACTCACAAAGAAGTTCAAACACTGCATTTTATTTTTTTCTCTAAAATCCCATTGAGTTAGATATTTTTATCATGACCTTCAATTTTCAGATCTATGTTTTTCAAAATGTGGAGTGTGTTCATATCTTACTGGTGATCTTATGCTATTTTTAGGTGGTTCCCTTACACGGCATTAACTATCAATGAATTACCTATGAAAGGAGTACCTTATTTCCATTTTCCTTTCAATATTTTGTGTAATGAGAAAAGTTCAGTTTGGTGCTGATATGTTTATAAGATCTCAGAACACATTTCTATTTTAATAAAAACGGGCAGACTCAGAACCTTTGTCAGGCAGTAATATCCAGACAAAATTTATTACATTGTTTTATAGTTATTATAATAAATTTTACAGTTACCATCATATTTTTGGCAATTATTTATGAAGACTAGTTTTCTACTTATGACAGTCATGTAATATTTTCTTTTAACAGATTTATTTAAATAAAAATATAATTCTTAATAAGATAGAGGTATTATATGCAAATGACAAAAAAAATGCATACCACAAAATGACCAAAACACTATTCTAAGTGAAAAAATTCAGTCTCGGAAAGGACAATGACTTAGGAAGGCCATACAAATGATTAAGGCAGGCTCGAAGGAACTAAGATTCAGATGAGTTAAAGGTCTTTGCTATGTGCACTATCAAAGAAAACCAGAGGCCGACAGAAGTGAAAATGGTAAAGGTAAATCTTATGCAGGACTCTTGTAATAGGAGAAAAGAGGCCCCAGTATAGAACTGGGCTCCATTACGAATATAAGAGGGACAAATAGGGATTTATAGCCAAGAAGTAGAGGAGACATCAAGTCTGGGGGAAAGTCTGGCTGAACTAACCTAACAGGATTTCTTCTGAAGGCAAGCCAGCATGATCAGAGACCAAAGATGGAGAGTGAGGAACTGTGGTTAGATTTGAGGGTGATCAAGTAACGAGGGTGTGGGATTCTCGCTAAACTGAATTAGCAGTGTTCTCGCTAAGAGTGGAATTTACAAGGAAGTTCACAGATGGGCATAGGAAAAGGCTCAGGAGGCTGACTAAAGTTTGGCCAAGCAAAGAATCTTTGTGAAGGCATAAGGCACTGGTCATAAATGGTATAAAGGAAACATACATGGGCCACAAGAGTATATATAACTCAATTTAAATTGAGGCCAAGAGGACTAGAACAGTGTTTCCTGAGAAACTGTCATGTCGGCTAAAATCTGAAGGATGAGTAAGAGCTGACTAGGTGAAGGCAGAAGTTCGAGCAGAGGGAAGAGTATTAAAGTGTAATAAAGAGCACTTACCAAGGCCCTGGGACAGGAAGAAACATGGTGCTAGATAGATTGAAAGATGGCCAAGGTGACCTGCATGACTTGGGGGCAAACTGTGGTGGAGGGAGAAAATTGATGGAGTAGAAACATACATGGGGACAAAAGCCTCGTACATGCATTAAAATTTTTGGCCTTTTAACAACAATAGGGGACAATAGAGACATGATCAGATTTACATTTTGAAAAGATTACTTTAGGTAGCTATGTGAGAATTAACATTTTCTTTTCTTTTCAAGGTAAGCTTCCTGTTCATCTTCCCAAATTGCCACAATTTCTATTTTTTATAAGATAAGCATTAAAGAAAAAGCACTAAGAAAAAACCCTCCTTCCAAAAATGTAAACTATTTTTCTTTATCCTCTTTCGATCTTCTATATTAAGAATATTTTCTTGTTTTCTTTTATTTCTCCTGCAACACAAACTTAGATCTTATTTTGGTTTTCCTAATATCATCAACCATGTTACAAAATCATGTGCCTCCAGAATTATGACATCTAATTTTTTTTTCTTTTTCTAGCAGCGTATAGTAAAAATCAGTCTGATTCCATTTTAGCCAATAGAAAGACTAAGGATAATTAGTAAGTAGGCTCAGTCTTCTCTGTACCACCTCTCATCTTCTCTGATGACATTTTTCCTCTCATTCATGCCTCTCTGCCTCTTGTACTTCCTCATCTGAATGCCTCCCTAGATTTGTTTTTCCCTTGTTCCCACATCAGCTCACTTGTCTTCCATTAAATGCAGTTATATTTGCTCTCAATGCCTACAGGACACTGATGTTGAGGTAACACACTATAAACACTATATACCTTGGGCTTCAAATTCAGAGGAAAGGTAAATATTTTGCAAAGGCTGATTAATTTTTTGATATATATTTTTTTGTTCTCTTCCTAATTTCAAGAGGCAGGTAAGTAGAGCCCATTTCGTGTCCCCAAAATGTCTCTGTATTGGACACACCAATTGTGATGGCATCAATCATATTCACTATCTTTTTAAGGGAAATGAATAGCCTCTGCCCACAGCCCCAACATTTTTCTGATATATTTTTTACAACATAATAATTTACAAACAAATGGACAAGGTCCTGGAGAAAAGGGAGACACTATTTGAGTTTTGGTCCTGGCTCTTTTAGAGCTATGTGATTCCAGGTAAGTCACTTCAACTCAATGACCCTTATTTGTTGAACTCTTGGTCTCTTCTCATTTGCAGCTTCTATGATTATATAATTCTGTTTTGTTGGCCAATCTGATGTCTTTCTGAAGAGTTTTTACCCACAAAATTATTTAAGTTCAGTGGTTGCTACATCTATAGCATCAGGGTTACTAGTGAGAACACATAGTCGAGTTAAAGATATTTGGAAAAGGTTCCCAAGAGCCAACACAGAGAATGTCTATTTTGTATTAACACCAGAGAGAGGATGGAGTTTTACATCTAAAGCCATTATTCAGTGTCTGATGTATGTTAGTTTAACATCAGCCATCCTTGTTTTCCCCTCAGCATCACATGTCATTAAGTTTTTATTTTTACCATATCATATCTCTGTTGTTGTATTTTTATCCTTTGGCTTCAATGGTGCCCTTCCTCAGAATGCGTGAAGACACAAATACTCCCATTTGGGAACATGTGGTGCTACTTTCTTCTCTGTAGTGTTTTCAGTAAAAATAGTTTCTCCTGATAAACATTAGGGATAAAAATGTAAAAACCTAACAGCCGGTGGCCCCTTTAACAAACTAAACTTAACAACTTTTCTGTGCTGAAAGACAAATGAGAATTATAAGATCTGGAGGGAATGTGTGAGGAGCGTTTGAAGGTCAACCTCCATTGAAGGCCAAGAGCCTACGGAGAGAAAACATTAATTAAAAGTCACACAAGAGAAGAAAGAGAACTAATTTAGAGGGTTTTTTGATCATTTTTTTGCAACATACAGAGAAAATTCTCTCAACTTACCTCAAGTAATGAGAAGACTTAACAGTTGGTTGTAGACAGAGCAGATGTCAAAAGAGATTCCTCACAGGCATCCGGGAACACAATCACAGCCACTTTTCAGAAGGACTGGAACCAGGTCCAAGGAGCTCCTGGGACCACGAGAATAGAAGTCATGCTAAGCTTCTCAATTACTTTCTACTTCTTAATCACCTGCTACCACCAATTGCCCTTAATCTCTCCTGGCTTCTTCATAGTGCCCGCCTATTTATAGTTTCTGCTTCCCCATATCTCTGATTTATACACGGCCTTCCATGACCTTTCTAAACTCTATCTTTCAGTTCCTGTTTCTACTGATAAAGTCCTCATTCTCAACTCATTTTCTTTATTGAAATTCCCTAATGATAGAATCAAATTGCCTGGTTCATTTTTTCTTAACAGAGCCACATCATGGATTGCTGGCCCATTCATGGATTGACTGATCTTCGCTCAACTACCACACTTTCTACAAAGGGTTATCATCAGAAGAGGCATTATATGAGTCACATAATTAAAAAACACAATAACCTAAGGGACAGTGGGCAGAGGCTATTCCTCTTAGAAAGATAATGAATATGATTGATACAGAGACATTTGGGGGTCATAAAATGGGCTCTACTTATCTGCCTCTTGAAATTAAGAAGAGAATAAAGTCTATAATTAGTATAATAAATAGTAGGGGCTGAAAAGAGCCAGAGTCAGGCAAAGGAGACGATTAAAAGAGGTGGTTTAATTGAAGAGAAGTTTCTAAAAACAGTAATTCAGGATAAAAGAAGAGAAAGGAGGTGAGGTGAGAGAAAGAGGCAGGATCAGGGCAAGGAGTGACCCAGGGTTGTAAGAGATAGGGATCAAGGGTGCAGGGGAGTTAGAGAGGAGGGAAGGGAGACAGTGGGTTTTCTAGTGAAGGCTGAGTAGTAAGGGTCACACAGTCCTCCTGCTTACTAAGTGGTAAGGGTCACACAGTCCTTCTGCTTACTAAGCTGGTGATTATCAGAGTGAACTGCAAACAGTGCTACTGTCTTTTAAAATTCAAATTAAAGCCTAACCATACTAAGTGTTGAGAATAGAGCAATCAGAACTTTCATACACTGCTGGCATGAGTTAAAATGGTATAAGCACTTCCCAAAACAGTTTACCTTGATCTAGAAAAGTGGAAGCTACACATATTCAGGACCCAGCAATTCTACTTCTGTGTATAACTTGGAGAAACTCGGGCACTAGAATACACATTTTTTTTCAAGAATGTTTATAGCAACATTGCTTCTAAATACCAAAAAATGAAAACAGCCTATGTGTCTATCAACAATAGAATGGATAAAATTTTAGTATAGTCATACAATGAATGTAATGAATATAATGAAAATTAATGAACTTAAGCAGTATCCAATTCATGATGTGCATGAATCTTACAAACACGATGTTAGTAAAAGAAGCCAAAGATAGGAGAATATATATGTATAATTTCATTTGTAGAATTGGTAAAACCAAGCTATCATGTTTACAGGGATACACTTAAATGGTA
>NW_011888914.1:5482488-5484126 GCF_000151845.1 Pteropus vampyrus
ATCTCAATCTTTTCCCCTTTTTCTCTCTTGCCCTCATCCCCCTCCCATCTGGAGACTATTAATTTGTTCTCTGTATTTATGAGTTTGTTTCAGTTTTGTTTATTCATTTATTTTGTTTTTTAGATTTCACACATAAGTGGAATCATGAAATAACATACTTTTTAAATGTTATCTTATTCCAAATGACTCCTCAAAGTTCAGAAAAAAACTTAAATCATCAGGCAAAATTACTATATAAAGAATAATGTATACTGATTTCCCTTGTATACAACACTGTTTGGAAAAGTGGTTATAAGTATTTTAAGTGCCCTTGCTGAGTTCCTTTACTTTCTATGACCATGCTTTTATTTGCAGAAGTTCGAAAATTTAGATAAATTCAAAATTATAACATGATTACACCAATAAAGTCATATTTAAAGACAAATTCCATCTGATTAGGTTTCAGATCCCACTATCAAGAAACAAGTAATGAACTTTGTATGTAGTAATGGTACAAACAAGGTCTTTCTAGGGACCCAGCTTGCAACCTATTACTTTGCTTACAGAATTTCAGTTTTACAGGTAACAAACAGAATCATTCCTGGCACAGGGATGTTGACAAGCCTACGGATATCCCTACGATTTTAGTCAGTTCACACAGAATCAAGGTAGAGGGGAATTGCAAATCTGGAGCTCCTAGCTTTGAAGTAAATGAACTGAATTGATAAGAGTCATGGAAATATGTCTGTCACATGAAAATGACCAACAGTGTGACCCTAGGTGTTTTACCAGGTTCCCAGACAAGAGTTAACGCTCAAACCTTAGTAACATATGATTCTAGTTCTGAAAACCATAAAATAATAAGTTCCATGTATATTAATACCTCTTGTTGCAGCTACGTAAAGAAAATTGACCAAATAAAGAAAATAGCAAATAAATAATACTGAATCAGAAAATCGTTTAAAAACAAAACGAAACAAAACTTATGTGGTCACATCCACACTCACCACAAGGAAGGACAGCAAGACCAAAACTAACACCTAGAGGCTTAGTTATGAGTAAAAAAATGTGCATATCACGTTCCAGACTCGAGGAAAGAAAAACGTTGCATCCTGAGCTTACCTACCCGCCCTCCCTGCTCTAAAGAAAATCAAAACAAACAAAACTCCAACAGGTTGCTCTGTTGAATGAGCCATTTTCTGTAAGTTACTAATTCCCTAATCAAACAGTATCTCTGACTTTTACAATATTGATACAAGTCCTATAAGAAAATTGCTGTTGTCCACCCACGAAGAGACTAACTAAACTTGGAAACCTCAGTAACTTTAGGTCTTTTCCTTTAAATATCTGATGCGTTTTTTTTTTTTTTTTTTAATTTGGTGAGTTAAGTTTGGAGGTAAAAACTTTTCATAATTCTCTTATGTCTCTCTTTGTCTTCCTCTCACAGTTGTAATATATAAAAAAAAAAGCAAGGAAGTAATTTTCTAAAAGCCAAGATTACTTTTAGAGAGAGAGCGGGCTGTGCTTAGAAGGAGCAAGTGTAGGGCTACTAACATGCTATCAATATACTATTTCTCGACTTGCGTGGTGCTTAAATGAGTGATTGCCTTATAATAATTGTTCGAAGGCAATTTTCTGTGGGTCACTCACATTTATGCA
>NW_011888914.1:5484176-5499851 GCF_000151845.1 Pteropus vampyrus
AATTTTATTTTTCTTTATGCATAATACTTCCAAACAATGAGTTTGGAAAAAAGCAAGGAAATATTTTTAAATGTTGACAAATTTGATTCGATGTTGATAGGTTTATTTATAAAATGAAGAGAAGATGTGTGAACTTTTTATCAGAAAATTATATGTGGGGAGATATAAAAAAAAGAAAGCTAGAACTTAGTTTTCATTCCGTTAAAACAAAAAATTGGTTTCCTAGCGTACAGAATGTTCTTAATAAGAAATGATTGAAATAACTCTGGTTGTCTATGCCTTTGCCTAGCTAAAAATTTTTTATATTACCTAAATAGTTTTCAAGATGAATAAAACACAATCATAAGTATTTACAAGGGCTGGGACAATAACAGCCAAAGAATGTATTATTTTAAGAAAAGTTATTTTCTTGAGGTTTAAAATGTCCTTGTCTATTGCTAACCATCATAACCTGTACTCATAGCATGTTCTTAGGGGATGAATTAGAAACCTCCAGACAGAGACTTGTAGTGCCATCCCTCTCCACAACATACTTTTATTTTTCAGGATTATTAGCAACTGAATCCCTAGAAGTAACTATGAATCATACCTCAGTAGAGGACTCCACTGTTCTGCATTCTGACACTTATCATTATTAAAGTAAATGAACAGGAGCCACTCAGCCTTATTAATAACAGGGTGTCTTTGCATTTTACTCACATTAGCTAAAAGTCCCTAGCTATCAGCCTGATATTAGAAACAGTTGTCTGGAAGAAGCATCAAAAATTGTCTCAGCGGATGACTCTTCCAAGTATTAGACTATCGATGTGAAAGCAAATGGAGGCATGGGTGCAGGCTTCCCGGGTTAAGGAGGCATCGTTGCCATGAGCAAAAACATCTCAGCCAGTGGCTTCAGTCAGGACTTCCAGGATGCTTTCATAGACTTTGTGAAAGCAGACTGCTTAACTCCAGATCAGCAAAATAAAATAATTCCCTACAACTGCATGAACCTCATATAATTGTAGTTAACGTTCTGTTTTTTTTTTTTAAATTGGGCATATAAGAAATTCCTTTTTTTCCTCTTTCTAATCTTGCTGTAACCCTTAATTTAATAGGCTAGATTTGTGCAAACTAGAATACATACTTTTTATTTTTATTTATTTTTTTACTTAATTTATTTTTTAATTACAGTTGACATACAATATTATATTAGTTTTAGGTGCACAACAGAGTGTTTAGACATTTATATAACTTAAGAAGTGATCACCTTGATAAGTCTAGTTTTCATCTGACACCATACATAGTTATTGCAATATTATTGACTATATTCCTTTGCTGTACTTTATATCCTCGTGACTATTTTTATAACTGGCAATTTGTACATCTCAATCTTTTCCCCTTTTTCTCTCTTGCCCTCATCCCCCTCCCATCTGGAGACTATTAATTTGTTCTCTGTATTTATGAGTTTGTTTCAGTTTTGTTTATTCATTTATTTTGTTTTTTAGATTTCACACATAAGTGGAATCATGAAATAACATACTTTTTAAATGTTATCTTATTCCAAATGACTCCTCAAAGTTCAGAAAAAAACTTAAATCATCAGGCAAAATTACTATATAAAGAATAATGTATACTGATTTCCCTTGTATACAACACTGTTTGGAAAAGTGGTTATAAGTATTTTAAGTGCCCTTGCTGAGTTCCTTTACTTTCTATGACCATGCTTTTATTTGCAGAAGTTCGAAAATTTAGATAAATTCAAAATTATAACATGATTACACCAATAAAGTCATATTTAAAGACAAATTCCATCTGATTAGGTTTCAGATCCCACTATCAAGAAACAAGTAATGAACTTTGTATGCAGTAATGGTACAAACAAGGTCTTTCTAGGGACCCAGCTTGCAACCTATTACTTTGCTTACAGAATTTCAGTTTTACAGGTAACAAACAGAATCATTCCTGGCACAGGGATGTTGACAAGCCTACGGATATCCCTACGATTTTAGTCAGTTCACACAGAAACAAGGTAGAGGGGAATTGCAAATCTGGAGCTCCTAGCTTTGAAGTAAATGAACTGAATTGATAAGAGTCATGGAAATATGTCTGTCACATGAAAATGACCAACAGTGTGACCCTAGGTGTTTTACCAGGTTCCCAGACAAGAGTTAACGCTCAAACCTTAGTAACATATGATTCTAGTTCTGAAAACCATAAAATAATAAGTTCCATGTATATTAATACCTCTTGTTGCAGCTACGTAAAGAAAATTGACCAAATAAAGAAAATAGCAAATAAATAATACTGAATCAGAAAATCGTTTAAAAACAAAACGAAACAAAACTTATGTGGTCACATCCACACTCACCACAAGGAAGGACAGCAAGACCAAAACTAACACCTAGAGGCTTAGTTATGAGTAAAAAAATGTGCATATCACGTTCCAGACTCGAGGAAAGAAAAACGTTGCATCCTGAGCTTACCTACCCGCCCTCCCTGCTCTAAAGAAAATCAAAACAAACAAAACTCCAACAGGTTGCTCTGTTGAATGAGCCATTTTCTGTAAGTTACTAATTCCCTAATCAAACAGTATCTCTGACTTTTACAATATTGATACAAGTCCTATAAGAAAATTGCTGTTGTCCACCCACGAAGAGACTAACTAAACTTGGAAACCTCAGTAACTTTAGGTCTTTTCCTTTAAATATCTGATGCGTTTTTTTTTTTTTTTTTAATTTGGTGAGTTAAGTTTGGAGGTAAAAACTTTTCATAATTCTCTTATGTCTCTCTTTGTCTTCCTCTCACAGTTGTAATATATAAAAAAAAAAGCAAGGAAGTAATTTTCTAAAAGCCAAGATTACTTTTAGAGAGAGAGCGGGCTGTGCTTAGAAGGAGCAAGTGTAGGGCTACTAACATGCTATCAATATACTATTTCTCGACTTGCGTGGTGCTTAAATGAGTGATTGCCTTATAATAATTGTTCGAAGGCAATTTTCTGTGGGTCACTCACATTTATGCATATTTCATGATGGGAATCACTGTCAGATTTTGCTCCAGACTCTCTCTTCAAGAATAATGGATGTTAAATAGCCTTACTGTAGTGATCATTTCTCAGTATATACAAAAATTAAATCATTATAGTGTTCACCTGAAATCAGTAATATTATGTCATGACACAATATTATATGTAAATTATATCTCAATAATGAAAAAAAGAATAATCATTTAGAATCTTCCCTTGGAAGATGAGGATAACGTCTCCCTCCATACCAGAAGGCAGGTTTTTTTGCTGTCAAGCATAACAAAAGTACTATTTCCCTTCAGAGCAAAGGACAGGTAAGCAGATTGAGATTTCTTAAGCTTCAAGTTCATCAGTTTTAATGCAAATCCACCATGTGTTCAGCATCTGCCCTGACCACTGTGTTAGCTCTGTAGGACTTCAGTGGAAGGGGAATCAACAAGAACATGAAGGTCTTGCTACTCACTGTGCCCAAGTAATAAAGTCCTCTGTCTCTGACCCAGGAGTCTCCTGACTTCTACCAGCATCTATGAAGCTGTGGCAGGCTAACCTGTTAACTTGCAAGTAGGTTAAAGTCCTTGCCCTTGACAATAATTTATTAAACTGTATATTTGTAGTTTATGACTTTTTCTTTATGTGCTGTAATTTATAACATAAGAGGTTTAAAATTCTAACTATTGACTAATACAACTAGTTTGACTTTCTTTTCATATTTCAAGTGTATTTTTGAGATACAGGTATACCCTGCTTTTCAAAAGTTCTTGTTCTGCTACCTCGCTTTACAAAAGACCTACATTAGTACCTGTTTTTTGCTAATCTAAAGAAATTCAGAAAGGATTTTCATTTTTATGAGAAAGGTGAACATCAAAAACAGTGTTCAGTTTTTGTTTTGCAGTGAACCACTACAGAGGCAGCGCATATCCAAACAGTGAGAGTGGTCCCACAAAAGTCAAAATATCAGCATCAAGCCTCTGTAGGTTTGAACTGTTGTGAGCATTTGTGCTTTATCTTGATTTATTTTGTACATGCGTTAGAAGATGTGTCCTAAGTTTTCAGAAAAGCCAAAGAGAGCTTGTAAGGGTGTTATGCTTAGTGTAAAACTGGACTTAAGCATATTTGGTATAATTTGGTAGGTTATTTTTTAAGTCTGGGGATGCTCAAACTTTTTTCCATATAAATCAATGGTAATTGCTTATTCACTTTATGCCATTTATGTCTATGAAATTTTCATAGGTACACTCTACATTTGGATAACAGGAAAACCTGGAAAGGGCTGTAGAACTTTGGGAGTTTATGTTTTTGAGAAAATAAATTTGGATTTAGGAAATACTTTTAAGACCTCAAAGATAATAGTAAATTTGTATAGCTGTCCGCTGAAAGAGAAGCCTTCTTACTTTTTATTTTCTTGACCAGCTCCCTACTGTAATATAAAGGAAATTTTAGAGTCGAAGAAAATGATACTAATAGATTGGAAAGATTTATGAATCCTAATTAATGTAGCAAGAAATTTAATCACCGGGGATGTGGGCTAATTCTGTATAAAAATTTAAAAAGATATGAAAAATAAAATAGACACGAAAACAAAAACAACAACTTTTATGTAGTCTCCCTGCAGACTTTGTGGGATCCTGGCTTGCTATGAAAGGTCTAACCTCTGGGATCTTTACTGAACAAGGGGAACGTCAGGACTACAAAGATGAGAGAAGCAAGTTGATATGGAAAAACCCTGCCTCCTAAGCACTCCGATCATCTGCTGGCCAAATGGCAAGATGGGAACAGTTTGGAATAAAGCTTATACTGTGAACAGATGCTAGAAGACTCTTCTTGAGGAACTAAAATTCAGAGACAAAGTTAGCCAAGATCAATTTTAAAAATGAGGCTTAAAAAACTCAACATAATGTTTTTAAAAAGTGAAACTCTATGTCCAGTAACTAGCAATATAATTAAAACAGCACTTCTGAAGGGTTTCTGCTGAAATAATCCTTGCCACGGAGGGATCCTGACTCATTTACGACAATGACTAAGGTGAGTGAAACAGGCCGTAACAGCAAATGGAAAACCTGTAATATATATTGTGTTATTTTTAAAATAGATGTCATTTGGGGGCTCTTTTCACCATATATCTATTTTCTTTTTACTATAATGATGTTTTAAATTATTTACCATCAAGAAGAATTTATACTTTAAGATCATTGAAAAAGTGCTGCATTTTGAGGTGGTGACCCGTCCCATGATTCTGAAAAATCTGGGGTTACAGCAAGACCTGGACACCATTTCTCTCTTCACTAAATATGGGTTCTGCTCAAAACTTCGGAAGTTATTTTTAAACCATAAACATTCTCTAGGTAAAGAGGACACTAGATATAATCTATTCAAATCGTATTGTTTTAACTGAGAGAAAAACCAGGGTATAAGTTTACTTCATTAATTTGGCCACAAAACCAAAACTAAAGTTACACTTCCAAATTCCATGTCAGAGTATGTTCTAGGACATTAGTACAAAGTCTTGACCATTTGCTTGCATGACAAGCCTTCATCCTATCATGTATCTTATCACATTTCTGTGTTCATCCTTTGTCCCTAGCTCCTAGCACAGAACCAGGTACATAGTAGTTACTCAATAATTATCTGCTCAAAGAATGAATATTTAAGTTTACATTCTTATGTGTGGAGTTGCTGGGCCACAATAACATGTCTTTTATATTTTTATGGATAGTGCCAAGGATTTCTCAAAAATAATTCTGCTGTTTGCTCATCCCACCAACAATGTGTAAATATATTGGGATACTGGCATTCTCCCCAACAGTGACTCTCTTCATGATTTAAGTTTTGCTAGTGAGACATAAAATATTAAATTTCTACGTTCTGATGTTCTTTTTGTTATCTGCTTTTGAGCATTTTATTTCTTTTTCTATGAATTATCTATGTATATCTCCCTACCTTTTTATCATCGAGTTATTTTTTAACCTTAATTTAAAGTTTTCTTAATGTTAAGCAAAGTAGCTTTTTTACTGCTTTTACTATAATTTCTTTTGACATGTAAGTTTAAAATTTATGTTAGCAAACTTGTCAGTTTCTTTTATGATTTATGGCTTATCATATTTTAAAAGACTTTCCCATTGCAAGACTATTTTTAAATGGACAATATTTTTCTCATGCTTTTATTATTTAAGTTTATATATGAGTTCTCCAGAAACATATTTTGATGACTAAAGTGAGGATCTAGCTAACCAATATTTGGAACTGTTCAATCATTTAAAAGTACAGTTACCTTAAAAATAGCTGTTATTGAATCAAAGGTAACATCTGAGTGGTGTCCAACAGTTTTGTCCTGGGGAATTTAAGTTATTTTTAGTCAATTCAGATAATGGTACAGGGAGCACCACTTACTTTCTTCTAAACCCCGAATGTTGTATCTCTTCACGGATTAATTGCTGAGTCATGTTTTCATCATGCACGCATGCTCAGGCTTATAACTTAAATTAGGAAACCTGGATTCTAATCCAGGATCTGCCTGTTCATGTGAAAGTAGGCAAATCTCTTTCCTTCTCTGAGTTTCAATTTCTTTTTCTACGAAATGAGAATATTAGATGATGACTTCCAAGATCTTTCCAGAAATAAAAGCCTGCAATTCTGCAATGTTTTCCGTCTGTAACTTCTCACACAAACATCTGAAAATTATTCAAACTATATTTATTCCCTCTATTTCTCATCACAAAAGAATTTTCATTTGATGTTTTCTCTGAGATTCTTTTTCTTTTCTTTTTTCTTTTTTTACAATTATCTGCACATTTCTTGGCCTCTCTTCCTTCATGTCTCTGATCAAATGCAACTTGAATGGCAGTTTGGGAGAGAAGCCTTTGCTTAACAACTTAATAGCCAGCTCCACTCCCAAACTGCCATTCTTTTCACCTTATTCTGCTTATTTTTTTTTGTATAGATCTTCACTGTATAACATACTATATACTGATATATTGTTGTATACCAAAACAGTATGTGTATCAGTCACTTTTTGCTGCAGCAACAAATGGCCCTAATATTCCAGTGGCTTGGAAACACATTTATCTCTTGCTGTGTCTCATGATGGCTGTGGCTAGGCTTCCACTCTTGTTCTCCTGAGCACACCCAGGCTCAGCTAATTTTGCTTTCACTTTAGGACTCGACTTGAAAAAACCATTCATCCTCTAGGATAAACTGTCCTTATAGCAAAGGGCAGGAATACAAGTTGGAGGTAGGGGAGGAGGGCAGAGGAGAAACAAACCAGGAAATCTTATTTTAAAATTCTCCTATAAAATGATAGTCATATCTGTTCAATTCCATTGGTCAAAGAATGTCATGCAACCGAGCACAAAGGCAAGGAGTCAATTAGAATATATACTCCTCTCATAGGAATAAGGGCAAGTCATGTGTCAGTTAATGGGAATATAGTTAGATGCAGTGATCCTATTGTTATTACAATAATCCAATCTACTAAAAAATAGAAACTCCACGTTTTAGTTCTTTTCCTGTAGTACCCCTCAAGTCTAGAACAGTAGCCTTTCAGCAAATGCTATTTGAATGGATGAAAAAAAGAATCATCTTCTTCCCAGCTCCACTTTTTGCTGCTTGAACAAACCCCCATTTGGCCTCACCAGCACAACCATGGCTTTGCTGTGGCAAAGAGAGATGAGATGGAATGAATAATCTTGTATGGTCTTTGCTGGCCAATGATTGGGGGCTGATGAAAAATACCTTTAGCTTTACAGTGAAATGCCTGCATTTTATTGGGCTTTCTTAAACCACGCGTTTTTCTCACAAATTTCAGTATTAGTGTTGAAATGCTGCTCATTTAATGCTAGGAATATGGTGGCACCTTAGGTCTGCAGCATCATTGCCACAGGTAACTCTCCTACCCCCACCTTGTACCACTCCCGCGTGGCACTGACCGCTCCTGAGACAGGGTAGAAAACAGACACTGTCAGTCTGGGAAGACAAAATCCGGCTCGTCTCTTCCTCGCTGAGGTAGACCAGCTTTTTGGAAGATAAGTTATTTCATGGAAGAAGTTCAAACCGAAATATGTGGGATACCTAAATAAATGTGTTGCCTTTTCCCTGAGCAACAGCCTAGATAGTGGCTAGGAGCTTGTGTTCTGGAAGCAAACAGACTGGGTTAAAACCCCTGGTGCATTTTTCTAGCTGGTTGGTTTTCAGTCAGTTACTTCCCTTTCTAAACCTGTTTTTAAATTTACAAACTTACAATAATAATAGTACCTTCCTTGTGGGTCCTCATGAAAATTTCAAAAGTGAGGTGTAAAGTGTTTAGCATAATGATGACACAAGATAATAAATGACATCTGTTACTTTCCAGAGTACTTAAATATATATTGGCTCATTGTAGTAAGAACATTACCCCATCTTACCCATGAGGACGAAAAGGCAAGTAAGATAATATGCTCGATGCCACATGTTCAGGGCAGAAACTCAGGTTTCTTGACTAACATTCCTCTGTTCTCTGGATATAAATGGTAGAACAGACAGAGTTATATTAAAACATTTATTTTCTTTCTATTTATTAATATTTAGTGTAAGGCTTTCATCTTCCACTCTTCCTCCAGGGCTACTGCTCAGAGTAAATCCACTGAAATGTTGGTTTCTAACTCTTGTCAATAGTTGATCCAGGAGAAAGGGTTTATGACCAAATAGGTTTAATGCTGTATTTAAAAGGTTAAGCAGTTTTCATTTTTGTACAGCCTTTAGTATGTTAATGTGTATTTTCAATCTCCAAGAGGAAAATACAGAATGTGTTATTCTCACTTTTATTTGACCACAAAATCCTGTCTCCCCCATTTGTGCCCTGCAAGGAGAGAGCCTTCCGAGGACACTCTTTGTGAAACACTCCAAGGGCAGTTTAAAATGGGAGCCAACACAACACAGATGCAGAAAAACATAAAGGGTACACTAGTGACTGGCTATATAAAACAACAGCAAAAATAGAATAAGTAAATAAAAACTCTATCAACTCCATGGAAAACTAGGTTAGTGAGGGCAATTTACAGAGTGGCAAGTTTGGTGATGATGAGCACAAGGAGATCGAGTAGAACCAAGGGATGTTAACTTCATTTTGTGTGGCTTTAACATTGTGCAATAATGTCATCAGATGCCCAATAATGAAGAGTGTTTTTTTTAGGTTTGTATTTTTCATATTCTTGGTGATAATGATTGTTTGTATTTTCAGTCTGGAAGCTTATCTAATTATTCTTTTTCCTAGCCTTCAAATCCTTTTAGCTTCTGGCATTTGTGCTTTTAATTGAATTGGGTCAATGCTCTGATGTTATAGAAACCAGACTCTATTTGGAGTTTTAGATCCTGTGTCACCAATGACTTAATGAAGATTCCCTGAGGACACACTCACTACTTAATGAAGCGTGGGCCCCTGTATACAGGAGAATAAAGCTACTGCAGGTTTAATTATTTTTCTAGATTCAGGTTTTTGATATAATATCTTCATGTCATATAGGGAAGAAATTAAAGATTTATAAGTAGTTAGATGCCTAAGTCAAAAATATGAAAACGTTCTGGTACTTTTTAAGTCTATCAACTACAAAATCTTTTTACTTTTTGAGGTTACATTATTTTGCTTGAATATATCGACATCCAGCTAAGTAGTTAGTAAAGGCATTATTAGCCCCATCTAACACTGAATTTTAGAGAAATAGAGATAGTTCCATGATAATTCACATCTTCAGGTTCTATTCTCATGAGCACATTTATTGTTTTCTTCATTAATGGTTTCTTTTTTCCTTCAGAATTTATGTTGTTTAAAGTACCATAGTCTCACAAAACCCTATGAGAACTAAGAATGAATGTCATCATGAGCCAGTCATATGCCATTTTCCAAATAAGATAGTGAGTCTGCATGGCATTTGCAAGCAGGATATTTTTAGTGGGTCAAAAGCAGAAGTGGTCAACTGATTCTCAAATTATATTCCTAGTCTAGAATCTATCTCAAACTTCATATCCATTTATTCAAGTGTCTGCTGCATATTTCCTCTCAGATAGCCCAGAGGCACCTAAAACGTGTCAAATATTTAAATCAACAGCTCTCTCCCCGTCCCATCTTCTCTCCTCATAGTCTTGGTTTCAGCATCCACCTTAAAGTTTTGACGTTGCCTTCTTCCTTACCCCAATATCAAGTTAACTACCAATTTTCATTGCTTTTTCTTAAACTTTTTTTCAGTCTCTTCTTGTCCATCCTTTTACTCTCTGCCTGCATCATGTTCGGCCTCAGCCACTACTTAAAGGCTGATCTAGCTGCCTTCATTTTTGTTCTCTTCCCACACACTGATAACTCTGCTAGAGAGACTTATTTAAAAGAAATTGGATTGTTTCATTAACCTGTTTAAAAATCTTCATTTACTCCTGTCCACCTTTGGTAAAATAAAATCCAAGCTCCTTAGCATGACTCACAAGATACTCTGTCCATGGTTTGACTTGACTCTCGGTCCTCCTCCCCTTCCTGCCCCTGCCCAATAATTATTGTCCCAGGAACCCTGAAACACTTGTACTTTGGTACATATGCCATGTAATTTCTTACCTCTATGCTAGTCTTTATGATCTCTCTGTTTGTAATACAACTCCACTATCATCCTTTCCTTTCATTTATCTCTTTTTTTTTTTTTTTAAGACTCCACCATTTTAAAGATCTGTTCAGGCATCATGAGCTCTAGAAATCTTTGCTGACTTCCCTTCTTCTCTAATCCACCCAGATCAGATTAGGCTTTTCTCCTGATTACTTTAGCATTATCTCTGAAAATTGCAATTTCTGTGTTTGCCACATTGTTGAATAGTTACCTGATGTGTACCCGACTCCTCCACTGAACCGGGAATTACTTGTAGGTAGGGACTGAATCTTACATATTTTTGTTTCTTAACACCTGGCTCAGTGCTTGGCAGAAAGTAGTCACTACATGAATATTGCTGAATTGAATAACTATTCAAAGACATCTGTCACTTTCAGAAAATGTTTCTGTAAGTCTATATTAGAAATCATTTATTGGCAACATGCCTCACAAAAAATAATGTCTGACTAGGATACAGATGATATGTGGGCATATTTGGGAAGGAATCTAATAATTTATGTGATATTGGAAAAGCTCCAGGTCTGTGTGATGAGCTTCTCTCTATAAGAAACTGGATCACAATATTTTTACCTATGTACAGGAAATTTCTGAACACTGGAGAGAGACAACTGGTTAAATGGTCTGTGCATCTGGAATGAGGTTGTAAACATCTGCTTCTCTCTGCCTCAATCAAGTTGGGTACCTTGTAAAGACGGAAAAGAATTCTTACTCTTTTCTACTCTTTTTCCCATTCTTTCCCCTCGCTCTACCTACCCCCAAGTGTCCTTGTTTTGGAAAGAAGAGCAGGGAGTTTGTAATTCTCTCATAGGACCAAGCCATTAAATATTCTTACTTCTGAATATCTTAGTTGTACTTCAGTGACAATTTTTGGACATTTTTCTGGCAAGAAGAGAATAAGACTCATGTAAAAGTTACTTATGCTCTAGAATGTCATACTGTCCTTTTGATTGTTAATTTGTTTTGTGTCTGCATGGTTTATTTTCCTCTTTAAAGAAGCATTTATTAAGCCTTTGCTGTGCCTCCAGCCCTGTGGAGGATATAAAGGAAATGCAGGACTTGGGTCTGTCCTCAAAGACCCCAGAAATTCAGGATGGGGGGAAAACACAAACAAGCATGTTGGTTAAACATGCTGTATATAATCAGGCATGTGAGGGCTCTCCTTGGTCCCTGTCATCAGAACTGCCAGTTTTTTCTTCACTCTGTTAAGTTGTTGAACCTCAATTGCTGACCCAAAAAAAAAACAGAATGAGAGGTAAATTGTCGTTCCTATGTTTCTATTTCTAAATAATAATTATAGAAAGTTCTAATTGTTGTGCTTCCTCCTTCCATTTATCTATACCGAAGCTAAGCTACAATTCTCCCAAACATATATGTATGGTTCACAGTCCCACCTTAGAAAGGCAGCAAGTATCTGTTATTCTTTAGCTTCTAATTTAGCACTAAGGATGCCTGTTGCCTCTGCAAATGCTACATTTTTATAACATGTTTATTATTTGCTTTTTAGTTTTTGCATAGTTTACCTATTATTGAGATGCTGCTGTTTTTTAAAAAAATTATTACCAGTGTTTCTTATGAGAACTGGGTTGTTGGAATAGCCTCCCCTGTGCCTCTATTTCTCCTCTCTGCAATCCATTCTCACTTTATCCTGTTGACATCTTCTAGATGCATGTCGTCTCCCTGTTCCTTCAGTGGCTCCCCATAGTTCACCATGTCAAGTTCTCAGCTTGGCTGCCACAGTGCACCTTCATCCAGACCCCACTTACCTTTCAGACCTCATCTCCCTCTCTCTGTTTTTAAACTTGATGCATTCTCAACCCCAGCTGTCCTGCAAACCTGCTCAGCCTTTTAATGCCACCCTTACTTTCCCTAAGATGGTCTCCCTTCCACCCACAGTGCAGCCCATAGAAAAAGGTATTGGGTGTTGTAAAGGTGCAAGGTGAATCTCAGTTCTGCTTCCTCAAAACTCCTGTAAACTTGGACAAGTTATTAAGCCATCTGCATTTCAATATCCTCATAGAAAATTAAGATTGTAATATCTTCATTGTAGCATTTTAAAGATTAAAAGAATATGGTTTTTTTCTCTTCTGAACTGCCATTCATTCATTTATTCAATCAATGGATACTGAGTGAGCACCTGCTATGCATGAGAACTAGGTAAACAATAGGTATTCATCTCACCCTGTTATGGTGCTCTGTTGATTCTTCTCACAATACTTATAAAACCTTGTGCTACAATGGAAATCAAAGCACATCTATTCTTTCTTGTTCATTTCTGACTCTCAGTTTAACTCCAAGTTCTTTGAGGATAGAGGCTATGTCTTATCCATCTTTGTATTCCTCCAGAATACTGACAATGGTGTCATAAACTCAAGGACTATTGGCTGAAGCTTGGAGATTTTTGTTGACTTAAATTTCATGGCTATAGATTATTACTGGAGAAATTAAAAACAAATGAAATGAGTTGATCAAGTTCTTCTAGTCTCAAAGAACCATAATACTAGAGTCATGATTAAGAGTGGTCTTTGGTGTATGATTGCCTGATTTAAAATCTTAGCTCCAACATTTGCTTGCCATATAACTTTATACAACTTACTGTCTCTGTGAATTGGTTTTCTCATCTGTCAAATAGAAGGTGGGATAATAATGCCCACCTCACATAATTTCCATGAGGATTAAATGAATTAGTACATGTATATTCACTTAGAGAAATGACTGGCACATCATAAAAACTCTGTATGTATTAGTTACGATTATTATTATTTGAATTGCTTCTTCTATGTTATACACAAAGACTTCATGTTGAAGTTGAGATGTGAGAAGTTGAAATGGTTTGAGAGTATAATACCTCCTTTAGTTTCTCCTCTGCTATTCTTTTGTGCAAATCTGTACCTCTCCATAGACTTTCTTTGTTTCATCCGTGGATAACCCATACCTCTAGAACTTGTTTTGATAAAAGGACAATTGGCTGAGCTTCTTTAGAATTGTGCCACTTATGATTAGGAAATTCTATCTCTTAAGGTTAGTGCTTAGCTGCCTCTTTTATTATGGTCCATATTTCATAGAATTTGGCAGGTGTGCCTGGTACTTTGTGGTTATGTTTATCTCCTTATATAAGAAGACCGTACACAAAAGACACTATTTGAGTCTCTGTTTTGGCCAAGACCCCACGGCAAATGATAGCACACTCCTAAGTGAAATGAAAAAGCCACCAGAGGACTTACAAAGGAAGCAGTGGTACCAAACCAATATTTTTTAACCCATAGCTGAATACTTGCCATACCCAGAGAGCACTTATCCCGGTAGTATTAGTCTAATAATATCTCTGTTGACCAATTATTCTCCTCTCTGTCTTCTGCTCCAACCCTTATGGGCAAAAGAGTGAACATGAGGAAAGAGGGAAAAACCAAGGCAGAGATCGAAAGAAGAAACTATTTCTACTCTTTATCATTGTAAGTACCTCTCTGCAGCTGGCATAAGTTTTTCGGAGGGGAGAAAATTTAATTTGGATGAAGACCTTTTCACTACACTGAGCTGGAGAAATTAATTATTATTAAATTAATAAATTAATATTAATAAATTAGTACAATGAGTTTACGTTTTACTAAAGATATTAGAGGACTTCTAATTATCTGAGAATGACCAGAAGAACCAGGAGATCTGTCTGCATTTTCATCCAGAGACAGGGATCAACTTGGCCTCAGGAGTGAACAGTGAAGACACAAACAGAGCTACTTTTAGATTAAACACTTTAGCTCCACTTGTAAAATGTTAAGATTACATTTGCTTTTTTGAGGATGAATTTTTTCCTCTTTTTTATTCTTTCTTCTTTTTAAAAAAGATATTATTAAGACATTATTAAGATTTTTGAGGTAAAGAATTGAATTTAAAATGTGTTTACCAATTTTAAGTAGAGAATTCCTAAATCAATATGTTAAAGAATACTGTGATTAAACATTTCTTTAACTACCTGGAGGAGGAGGGGGAGGGGAGAAGGAGCGGTGAGTTCCCTGAACATCCCTGCCTGGGAAAGCTTTGAGCTCCCTGTGGCCAGCTGGTGGCAGGGCACAGTCATCAGGGCAGAAAGCAGAGAAGCAGCTGACAGAGAAACAACAGTTGATTTTTACCGACCACGGTTGCAAATCTGAGGCAGAGCTGCAGCCCCCAACCCCCAACCCAGATGGCCTGTCCCTCCATACACTCTGAGACCGAACACTGTGGAGCTGCCGGGCAATTTGAGCAAACATTACCAAAACTGTTGCTAATACTGATGGGGACTGAAACTGAGGGTAGCGAGCATGATCAAATATCTACGAGAAAATAAAAAAGACATTATTAAGACTTTATATAAAGCAGGGATCAAAGAGGCTTAGACACCACCTACTGGCAACCAAAAAAAAAAAAAAAAAGCACCTTCTTTGCAACAGGCTAAAGAGAGACCTTTATATAATAAATCTTCTTTCTGGAAAAAAAGCAGAATACATTTCCATTAATGCCCACGCAAAGAAATAGTCCATTAAACACCATGAACAACCAAAGTGACAAGGCATCTCAAAAAGAAAGAGAAAAATCTCCAGAAAATAAGCTTACAGACATAGAAATATACAGAGAATTCAGGATGGTACTTCTGAAAAAACTCAGTGAGTTCTGAAACAAGTCATATGAACAGTTTCATAAATTGAAAAAACAACTAGATGAACAGAGCAAGGAGATCAAAACCCTCATAAAGAAGAGACTAGATCTTCTGGAGATAAAAAAAATACACACACACCTCAAGAGATGAAAAATGAAATAGCAAGCTTGGGAAATAGAGTCGACTAAATGGAGGAAAGGATCAGTGATTTCGAAGACAGAAATCTAGAAATAAATCAGAAAGAAGAAGAGAGAAACCGAAGAATGAAAAATAATGAAAGAGAAATTCAAGAACTAGCTGTTACCGTCAGAAGAGGAAACATAAGAATAATGGGCATTATCGAAGGCGAGGAAAAGAAACAGGGATTAGAAAGCATTTTCAGACACAAATAGTTGACGAGAATTTTCCAAATCTAAGGAACGAGCTGG
>NW_011888914.1:5499901-5503860 GCF_000151845.1 Pteropus vampyrus
GCATTATCGAAGGCGAGGAAAAGAAACAGGGATTAGAAAGCATTTTCAGACACAAATAGTTGACGAGAATTTTCCAAATCTAAGGAACGAGCTGGAGCTTGGAATTTGAGAAGTCAACAGAACACCCAATTATCTCAGCCCGAATAGGCTTTCACATTGTATTAAAATTATCAAAAATCAACAACAAAGACAGTATTCTCAGGACAGCCAGAGAAAATAAAATGGTAACTTATAAAGGTAAACCCATTAGATTATCCTCAGATTTCTCAGCGCAAACCTTACAAGCCAGAAAAGAGGAGAATCAAATCTTTAAACTATTAAGTAAAAGGAACTACCAGCCTAGAATAATGTATCCAGCTAAGCTCTCCTTTAGATATGAAGGAGAAATTAAGACCTTTCCAGACATACAAAAACTGAGGGAACTCTCCACTACGAGGCCTACACTACAGGAAATACTGAAAGGGATCAGTTCACCTAAAACAAAATGAAAAAACAAAACAAAACACATAATTAGGAGTAAAGTGACTATCAGGCAAATAAAAGCAGAGGAGTGCAACCCTTAGTAAGAACAGGGCATTATAAACTTAAATAATAAGAACAGAATTGTTATAACAAGATAATAATGAATGTTCAGAATAAATAGGGACAAATTGAGACAACAATGATGAAAAAAGGGGGGATTCAAAGATCCAAATTCACAAAGGGTAATGGAGATAAGTCACGCGCAGAAGAAAATGGACGACTGGATATATATATATCCTTTACATATCCATAATGGTAACCACACACCAAAGATTCAGAAATGAAGTATATAACATAAAACAAAAAGAACCAGAGGGAAAACCCACAAAAGTCAACCAAAATAAAGAAAACAGAAACACAAGGACAAGGAAGCAATGGAAACACCGAGCTACCAAAAAGCAAAAGATAAAATGGCTATAAGGAGACTTCATCTTTCAATAATCACCCAAAATGTAAATAGAGTGAACTCACCAATAAAAAGGCAAAGAGTTGAAGAATGGATCAAAAAACAAAACCCAACCATATATTGCCTTCTGGAGACACATCTCAGCTCCAAAGACAAATACAGATTCAAAGTGAAAGAGTAGAAAATGATATTTCAAGCAAATGGCATTCAGAGAAAAGCGAGAGTAGCACTACAAATATCAGACAAAATAGATTAAAAATAAGAAAGGTAAAGAAAGATACTGAGGGACACTTCATAATGATAAAAGGAATTATGCACCAAGAAGACATAACACTTATTAATATCTATGCTTCCAATCAGAAACCCCCGAAATATGGAAAGCAATTACTAACAGAACTAAAGAGAGAACAGACCAAAATGCTATCATAGTAGGGGACCCAAATATCCCACTGTCGGGTATGGACAGATCATCTAAACAGAAAATCAGTAAGGAAATAACATCTTTAAATGACACAGTAGACCAACTGGACATAATTGACACTTGCAGAGCCTTCCATCCCAAAACAGCTCCTCATACATTCTTTTCTAGTGCAAATGGAACATTCTCAAGAATTGACCGTGTATTGGGACACAGAGATAGCCTCAACAAATCTAAGAGGGTTGAATCATACCAACCATCTTCTCTGATCATAATGCTTTGAAACTAGAGATCAACTGCAAAAAGAAAGCAGAAAGAACCACAAACACATGGAGATTAAACAACATACTACTGAAGAATAACGGGGTCAGAGAAGAAATAAAAAGAGAGATCAAGAGATACATAGAAATGAATGATAATGATAGTACAACATATCAAAACTTTGGGACATGGCTAAAGTGGTCATAAGAGGAAAGTACATATCATTACAGGCCTATCTCCAAAAACAAGAATGAGCCCAAATAAACAACCTAACGCTTCATCTTAAAAAAACTAGGAAAGAAAGAACAAGTCAGCAGAAGGAAAGAAATAATCAAAATTAGAGCAGAAATAAATGAAATTGAAAACAAAACAAAACAAAAGATAGAAAAAAATAAATGCAACGAAGAGTTGGTTCTTTGAGAAGTTTAATAAAATTGACAAACACCTCGTTAGACTCACTGAAGAAAAAAGAGAAAGGAAACAAAAAAACAAAATTAGAAATGAAAGAGGAGAAATTATGACTGACATCGCAGAAATACAAAGGATCACACAAGAATACTATGAAAAAGTATATAACACCAAATTTAATAACCTAGAATAAATGAACTAGTACTTAGAGAAATACAACTTTCCTGGACTGAATCAAAAAGAACTGGAAAATCTAAATAGATCGATCAACAGTATGGAAATTGAAACAATCATCAAAAACCTACCAAAGAGTAAAGGTCCAGGACCAGATAGCTTCACCAGTGAATTCTACCGAACATTCAAAGAAGATTTAATACTCTCCTCAAACTCTTCCAAAAAATCGTAGAGGAGGCAATACTTCCCAACTCATTTTATGAGGCCAATATTACTCTGATACCAAAACCTGGTGAAGAAAACACAAAAAAAGAAAACTACAGACCAATATCTCTCATGAACACAGATATAAAAATCCTAAATAAGATACTGGCAAAACAAATACAGCAACAGATTAAAAAATTAAACACCACGATCAAGTGGGCTTCATCCCAGGAGCACAGGAATGGTTCAACATACACAAATCGATTAATGTGATACACCACATAAACAAATTAAAAAATAAGAATCATGTGATCATATCAATAGATGCAGAAAAAGCCTTCGACAAGATACAGCACCCATTTATGATCAAGACATTTAACAAAATCGGTATAGAAGGAAAATACCTTAATGTAATAAAGGCCTTATATAACAAACCCTCAGTAAACATTATATTTAATGGTGAAAAACTAAAAACCTTCCCTCTAAGATCAGGAACAAGTCAAGGCTGTCCACTATCACCACTGTTATTCAATACAACGTTGGAGGTCCTAGTGAGTGCAATCAGACAAGAGAAAAATATAAAAGGCATCCAAATAGGAAATGAAGAACTCGAACTGTCACTATTTGCAGATGACATGATTCTCTATATAGAAAACCCTAAAGACTCCACAAGAACACTACTAGAAACAATAAGCAAATACAGTAAAGTCTCTGTATACAAAATCAACGTTCAGAAATCCATAGCTTTCCTGTACTCTAATAATGAAGTGTCAGAAAAAGAAATGGAAAAAAATAATTATTTTTGCAATTGCAACAAAAAGAATAAAATACCTAGGAATAAATTTAATGAAACAAATGAAGGACCTATATAATGAAAACAATAAGACCCTATTAAAAGAAATCGAAAAAAATACAAAGAAATGGAAAGATATTCGTGTTCTTGGATTGGAAGAATCAACAGAGTTAAAATGACCATATTACCTAAAGCATTTTACAGATTTAATGCAATCCCCATCAAAATCCCCATCGACATTTTTAAAAGTAATAGAACAAAAAGTCATCAGACTTGTATGGAAGCAGCAAAAGACCCCGAATTGCGAAAGCCATCCTAAGAAAAAAGAACAGGGCTGGAGGAATCACTCTGCCCAAATCCAAATTATACTACAAAGCAACAGTAATTAAAATGGGATGGTAATGGCAGCAAAACGGACACATGGACCAGTGGAACAGAGTCGAGAGTCCAGAAGTAAACCCATATTTATATGGGCAAATAATTTTCAACAAAAAAGCTGAAAACATACAGTGGAGAAAGGAAAGGCTTTTCAATAAATGGTCCTGGGAAAACTGGAAAGCCACCTGCAACAGAATGAAACTAGACTGTTGTCTATCACCACACACCAAAATTAACTCAAAATGGATTAAGGACCTGAATATAAGACCTGAAACGATAAAATGCATAGAAGAAAACATAGGAACTAAACTCAAGGACCTTGGACTTAAAGAGGATTTTATGAATTTGACCTCAAAAGCAAGGGAAGTAAAAGCTAAAATAAATGAATGAGACTA
>NW_011888914.1:5503910-5511511 GCF_000151845.1 Pteropus vampyrus
GAAATACTGCCATTTGCGACAACATGGATGGACCTCAAGATAATCATGCTAAGCGAAATAAGCCAGACAGAAAATTGAAAATCACATAATATCAGTTATATGAGTGATATAAACCTAAAAGCAACAAATGAGCAGGACAAACAGAGACTCATGGACATGGATTATAGACTAGTGGTTACCAGTGGGTAGGGGGTAGGGCTGAAGGGAGGAGGTGTCAAATATAGGGTGATGGGGAGGGTGAAGTGGGTAAAGGGGATCAAATATATAGTAGATAAACGCACAATAGAATATACAGATGTCAAATTATAATGTACATCTGAAAATTATATAATTGTATTAACCAATGTTGGCCCAATAAAGTTAATAAAAAAGAAAAAAAGAAAAAAGGAAAAGAAAGTAAGGTTGCCTGAATAGTACAGAGTCCCATATACCCCACACCCAGTTTCATCAATTATTAATATTTTATATTAGTATGGTACATTAACTACAATTAACCATTATTAATGAATCACAATTAATAAACACATTATTAACTAAAGTCCATATTTTTAATATTTTAACTGAAGTCCTTAATTTTTATCTAATATACTTTATCTGTTCCAGGATCCTCCCCAGGATTCCACATTACAGTTCATCACCTTAGACCTCTCTTTGCTTTGACTGTTGTACCAATTTTTCTTGTTTTTGATGACCTTGATACTTTTGAAGAATGCTGGTCAGATATTTATAAAATGTCCCTATTTTATAGAATGTCGATAAGTTGAATGAGATCAATGTTATGCGATTTTCTGGGAGGAAGACCGCAGGGTACAGTGACATTTTCACAATATCATATCCAGGATACATGTATATTATCAGTATGACTTGTTACTGCTGATGTTTACTTTGATCACCTGACTGAGGTAGTATTTTTCATGTTTCTCTCTTTTAAATTATTCTCTCCCCACCTCTTCCTATACTGTACTCTTTGGAAGGAAGTCACTATGCTCAGCCGACACTTAAAACAGCGGCAAGTTTGGCCACACCTCCTTGAGAACAGAGCATGTACATAAATTCTGCACTGGAGGTTTTTTATTCTCTCTATTTATTTATATTAAACCAATCATTTATGTATGTTGATATGGACTCATGGATATTGATTTTATGCTTTAGGTTACAATCTAATACTATGTTATTTATTTTATTGTAAATTGTTCCAGGTTTGTCCATTAGGAATTCTTTCAGTTGGGTCCCATGTCCATTTTAAATACCCTCATCATTGTGGGGTTTTTATTTTTGTGAACTTCCTTACTTTCTGGGGCTACAAGATGCTCCAGGCTCATATTGCATATTTCCTGCCTCAATCCAAGAATCAGCCTTTTTCCCAAGAAGCCCTGGTTCCTTTAGGGAGCAGTAACTTTCCAGCATGATTAAGTTCTACGATTTTCGTAAGCAGAAGCGGTGATGGAATACTCAGAGAGGCACCTATCTCAGTCCAGAAGAAATGAGGAAAAGATCTCTGAGGTTGAAATGCTCAAAACAAAACAAAACAAAACAAAACAAAAAAACGAGCAGAAGGGAAAGTTAGTGACAAAGAGAGGAGTGAAGGTAGGGGAGCGGAGGGGAGAGGTAATGCTTGGAAAAGAAGTCGCAGCACATGTAAAGGCCCAGATAGAAGGCCAGCCGTGGAGCAGTTGGGGAGCTACAGCAGTTCAGTGCTTAAGGAATACAGAGTATGAGGGAGAATGATGACGATGTAGCTGCAGAGACCAGACCTTAGAGGGCCTTGCCGACTAAAGGCATTTAAAATTTGTTCTAACCCAAAAGCTGAGATATTGAAGTGCGTTCTCCCCCTTACCCATGATTTTGTTTTCCGTGATTTCAGTTATCCATGGTCAACCATGGTCCAAAAATATTAAATAGAAAATTTCAGAAATAAACAGTTCATAAGTTTTAAATTGTGTGCTGTCCTAAGTAGTGTCATAAAATCTAGTACCTTCCTGCTCTGTCCCACCCAGGACATGAATCATCCCTTTGTCCAGTGTCTCCACAGTATACACTACCCTCTCAATAGTCACTTAGTAGTCATGTTGGTTATCAGATCAACTGTCATAGTATCACAGTGCTTGCGTTCAAGTAACTCTATTTTACTTAACGATGGCCCAAAGCCATTCGCATAACTTTTATTACAGTATACTTTTATATTTTATTATCAGTTATTGGTGTTAATTTCTTACTATGCCTAATTTATAAATTAAATTTTATCAGAGGTATAGATGTACAGGAAAAACATAGTATATATAGATTTGTTACTATCTGCAGTTTCAGACATCCACAGGGGATCTTGGAACATATCCCCTAAGATAAGGGGGACTCTTGTATTAAAAAGGACAGCGATGCTATCTGATTTGCAGTCTAGAGACCTCTTTGGCTGCAGTGTTGAGAGTGGGTGGAAAAGGGACATAAAAGTAGAGGCAAGGAAGCCCACGAGTACATTGATTGCCTAGACTAACTCAATCACGATGAGTAGAGGACAAAGTGGCGGATTTGGGAAGTATTTTGAATATAAAATTGACAGAACTCAAACATGGCTGGGAAGGACGAGAAGAAAGGGAAGAATCAAAAACGACTCCATGTTTCTGACATTTTTTAAGGTTGAAATGAGAAAGACAAAATTGTTTATCACTTAGTCTAGAAGCACTGTCTTTCTGCTTTGGAGCAGATACATTTCTTCTGTTCCTTTGTTTATCTGTCCTGTATATATCAAAGAGTAATTGGTCATGATAAGCTACTTTTAAAAAAATTTTATATTCTTGTCTTGGCTAAATAAAAACTGACATTTTCTTTGCAAGTGATAATTAGAAAGACCAAAGAATAATATTTCCTATGAAAGAATAGCAAAGCAATCATAGATAAGAAAATCATCATGTTGATAATATATTTGAATATTGGTATATTTTTTAAACAATGTATTCGTGGAACACAAAATTACTTTCAGAGAAAATGAAAGTCAAGGAACAGAGGTGTGTTTTCTCTAACGCCCTTTCCCAAAGAGAAATGAGAGTGTTATAGTGAATATGATGAGCAAATCGGAAGACAAGAACTGTGGACTCATCCTCATCCTCTTAATTGGCCCCTTGAAATGTGGTGCTCTAGAGGCCTCAAGGAAGCCGGGCCTTGGAAATAGCATTTCTAGGAAGTTGCTGGTTTTGAAAAAAGCAACTGGTGAGAACTTTGGGAGGGAGAGACACTGTATAAATTTTGAATGTATTGGTATAAAAATAAGAAGAAAACATCTGAAGGAAATCATGGCGAAAATATGGTTTGATCAGAGTTTCCAGGATTGTTTTATAATTCATCTTCCTGAGAAGAACAGAAGATGAAGAATCTCGAGGAAGACACTTCAGTGAGAATTTTCAGAGAGATGAGATAAGGTGATTATTAAAGCAAGCAACAGATAGAAGCACCAGGATGATCTGGATAGAAACTTGTTCACCGGACTGAATCATGGAAATTTAAATTGAACTAAATTTAGTATGTGAAAATAATTGAATTTGGAACACTGCCAAGTGTTGATTAATTCTATTCAAAGTATTTAAATTTTTCTCATCTAAAAAGAAATGAAAAACGTTTGTCTATGTTGAGGGCTGAGCATGTTCAAAACATCAAAGTCAAAAAAAAAATTCTTGGTAAAGTTATTTGAGGTCATCTCTCTTAGTTAAGTGTTTTCCCATAGAGCAAGATGTTATCCAAGAAAAGATGCTCTCTTAGGAGTCAGGAGCCCTGAACTGTGCTTCTGCTACTGCCACCATCTCCATCAATCACCCACCTCCCTGGGCTTCCATTTCCTTGTCCATAAAATGAAGAGTTTGGATGGGGTCATTTCTAAGGTCTCCTCAATTTGCAAAATTCTGAGGCTCCAGCGTATTCGAATAAATGACCTTTCTGTGCACTGTTCACTCATGAAAGAATGACAGGTATCCATGGATATGGAATCCTGCAGACCCAAATCCTGGCTCTGCCATGTATCTGCTGGGTGACCTTGGGCAAGTTATTCAATCTGCTTTAGCTTCAGTGTTTTCCATTTAAAAATAGATACAATGCTTTTCATAGGGTTGTTAATAAAGATTAAATGAGGTAATGTCTCCAAACCTAGCACAGCTCTTAACAAAGATTTGACCTTTAAAAATGAAAGTTGTTTTTGTCGTTTTTGTTATTTCATATGATGATAAAGAAAATGGTGGCATGGCAGAAAAAAGGCATCAAGAAGGATGATTTACCAGGTTAGGTTTCCAAAGTTGAAAGCTATCACCAAATGCTTGCATGATAACCTGAAAGTATTTAATTGCCTCAAGCCATGGATCTCTTTCAGGTGGGCTTTGTAGAAAACTTCTTTTCTTCTCTCTGGACTTAATGGTTTAACTCTGAAATCCCAGTACACTGGGCTAAAGATCATAGGGAAAAAAAGAGATTTTGTTTGCTTACTTAAATTTGTCCCTTCTGTCTTAACAACTCTGAATCTGGGACTTTTATATTTCTTTCTACAGAAAGACATAAGAGAGTCTTTGCTAACTCTAGACTGCTCTCATCTGCAAAGCTTATTCCTTGGATAAGAGTGATTCATAAAACAAGTAGAACTTAAGATCCATTCTGATTTACAGGCTGACTCACCAGAAGCCTGGCTTAGTTGCTCCTTCCTGGGCACTGACTGAGGCCGCACTAATGATTTTCCTCTGCCCATTCTGGCAGAAAGGGGAGACTGCGGAACTATTAAAAAGGACCATCAATAAAACTGATGTTAAAATCTCTTGACAGAGAACATCTATTCTACATGTGTTCTGCATTTGTCCATGCCTATGCACACATCTGTGCATGTGCACACACTCATGCACTTACATACTGCTGACACTCCTGATGATGCTCAGTATAGATGGAGAACAAGCAGCTCCTTCCTTTACTGGCTGTCATCTTTTTGCACAAAAATCTTTCATCAACGCTAAGAAATAATAACTTACATGGTGTTTTACTGTGTGCGATCAACTGTAGAAGCTTCCCCTAGTTGGTGCAGTCTTCTGTGTAATTCTCATTTCCATTCATCTTAAACCTCTCCTCTCTTTCAGAGTCTGGCTCTTGCATTTATTACATTGTTTTCATGGTTTCACAGTTTTATTGAGGCTGTGTCTTTCATAGTATTCTGTGTTTAATACTTTTTGAAGGAAGTGAAGTATCAATCACACGCACAGTGCAAATCTGTGAGGGAGATTTGGTCCTTCAGCACAGGACTAAGGTAAATTCAATTTCTTAACATAGAAATTATACACAAACTAATTACTGGACTTACTGCAGGAGCAAAAGCTTTACAAGAGCGAACATTCCCTTTTATAAAGGGAAACAGGATACAGGAAATTTTAGGTGTGGTGACCTACTTAAGGAAGCTGTTAGGATCCTAATAAACAGTGCTGATCATATTGTCACTCAGGGAGTTAGCTTTTCTTTGTATTTTTGTTTCTATAGAAAATAGGACTTTTCTTTGGAAGGTAGCACTATAATCTAAGCCTAGAGATGTTAAATATAGCTTATTAGAAGAAGAGTAGAAGTAAATTTGATGAAATTTTTTACAATATCTATTGATTTTAATTTGTCTTCCAATATTCAAATAGCAATTCATAAAATCGTTGTTGGAAATGCTTAACTTATTCATTATATTTGTTCAAATTATTTTTCTTTTTCAAACTCTTTGGAAGTAAAGTAGGACTTTGAAGATGTCTACATATGAGTGATAACAAAAGATATATTTTGAACTAATTCATTTACTTTATCACAAAATTGTAGGTACTTCTAACTGAAATCCAGATTTCCTGTTCAAAATATCAATTTGAGCATGGGAGTCCATCCTCTTCTCCCACCTTCCATCTCCTTCTCCAAAATTTAATTGAAATAACAGAAGGATATATTTCTAAAAGAATAAATCCATAATGACACTGTAAAAAAGAAAAGATGCCATCAGTGGATTAGATATTTTGACACCTGTCAGCTGGTATAGGATTGATGGAGAAATCAGAGCAGAGAACATTATAACTCAAGACACTAGAGGTTTTATGGCAAGAGAAAAAAGCATAGCAGTGTTGGATTTAACCAGAAATTTCCAAAAGAGAGAAATGTATAAAGAAGAGGGAAAAAGGAAGGCGGGGAGGGGAGAAAGAAATAAGCAACTCCACCTAAGACTAAAATAACAAAGGACTCCAATTCTAGAGTTAGATCCCCGTACTTTGGCAATTGTGGAGGTCCTCAGCCTGCCTTTCTGTTGCCCATTATTTAGTCTTGAAGAAAATCTGCTCATCAAATGTTCTGTTCTTTTACACAAAGCCTATGGTGAGCCCAACTAGTCAAAAGAAGGATCTATTTTAAAAACAGGTTTACCAGTTTCTGAGAAAACCCTTTCCAGCCATTCATATTAAGCAATGAAATTCTTTATTCAACATGATTTAATCACCAAGGATCTCCAGACATTTAAAGGAAATCAATAGCACGAAAAAGGAGCACAAAGGCAAACAAACAGAATAACTGACCTTGGAGAAAGCAAAGGTAATTCAGGTACCAAAAGTTGAACGTCTTAAAAAGTCTATTCTCTGCAAAATTCAAGAGGCTGGTATAGTTATAAAAACACACTACTTTAAAAAGAAAAAAAGGACAATGAAGAAAAAAAGTTCTTGAAAAAGTATGTATATAATTATTAAATTAAGAAATAATTATTGGATTCAATAAATTATTAAATACACACATATAATTACCTGGTAAACTGTGATTAAGTAAAATGGATGATAGAATGGAGAAAATTTTTTACAACCTAGAACAAATATCTTAGATGTAGGATTGTTGAGTGACAGCAATAGGAAGACATTAAGAGGTAAAAGAAGAAAATGTTTCTGTCTTCGGTTTTCCATCTTGAGTCTACCAAGTGCCAAACAGCTTTGGAAAATATTCCTTTGTAAATATATCCCACTGAAAATTCATAACACAAAGGATAAAGAGAAAATCCTAAAAGCAGAGAGGAAAAAACAGATTACCTACAGGGAATAGAACCAGATTGATATGAGATTTCTCATCACTAACAGTGGATGTGAGAAAAAATTGAGCAATATTTTTCAAAATTCTTAAGGTAAAGATTTAGAATGTAGAATTTTATATAACAGATTTTCAAACGCATTTCAGATAAGTAAGAACTTAAAAAGTTTGTCATGCATACATCTTACACTTTATACATTAATTTGTCAAGAAAGGAGTACGATCAACCAAAAGAATCTCAGGATGAAAATATAAGAAATATTAATAGTTAGTATGACCAAGAATAGAGAAGCAAAATGGCAACAAATTTAAAAAAGATTCATTAGGGCTTAACTCTTGGAAGCTTTTCCTATGAGTGGCAAAATTTTACTGGTACAGATTTCTCATTTATGGCTTCTGCCATGTTTGATTCTGTAGGGAATAATGTTTACACATTTATACTGTACATGCCATTAGGAGTTTCATTTTAAATTGAAAAGCACAGGAGACATATTTATATAAGACAATATAGAGATAGACATAAAGACACATAGGTGATAGAGAAAGATTGGTATATT
>NW_011888914.1:5511561-5511946 GCF_000151845.1 Pteropus vampyrus
GAGAAATTATGACTGACATCGCAGAAATACAAAGGATCACACAAGAATACTATGAAAAAGTATATAACACCAAATTTAATAACCTAGAATAAATGGACTAGTACATAGAGAAATACAACTTTCCTGGACCAAGTCAAGAAGAACTGGAAAATCTAAATAGATCGATCAACAGTATGGAAATTGAAACGATCATCAAAAACCAACCAAGGAGTAAAGGTCCAGGACCAGAAGACTTCACCAGTGAATTCTACCAAACATTCAAAGAAGATTTAATACTTATTCTCCTCAAGCTCTTCCAAAAAAATCGAAGAGGAGGCAATACTTCCCAACTCATTTTATGAGGCCAATATTACTCTGATACCAAAACCTGGTGAAGAAAACACAA
>NW_011888914.1:5513251-5515114 GCF_000151845.1 Pteropus vampyrus
CTCTTCCAAAAAAATCGAAGAGGAGGCAATACTTCCCAACTCATTTTATGAGGCCAATATTACTCTGATACCAAAACCTGGTGAAGAAAACACAAAAAAAGAAAACTACAGACCAATATCTCTCATGAACTGAGATATAAAAATCCTAAATAAGATACTGGCAAACCAAATACAGCAACATATTAAAAAATTATACACCACGATCAAGTGAGCTTCATCCCAGGGGCACAGGGATGGTTCACCATACACAAATCGATTAATGTGATATACCACATAAACAAATTAAAAAATAAGAATCATATGATCATATCAATAGATGCAGAAAAAGCCTTCGACAAGATACAGCACCCATTTATGATCAAGACACTTAACAAAATCGGCATAGAAGGAAAGTATCTTAACATAATAAAGGCCTTATATAACAAACCCTCAGCCAACATTGTACTTAATGGTGAAAAACTAAAAACCTTCTCTCTAAAATCAGGAACAAGGCAAGGCTGTCCACTAATGCCACTTTATTCAATATAACATTGGAGGTCCTAGTGAGTGCAATCAGACAAGAGAAAGATATAAAAGGTATCCAAATAGGAAATAAAGAACTCAAACTGCCACTATTTGTGGATGACATGATTCTCTATATAGAAAACCCTAAAGACTCCATAAGAACACTACTAGAAACAATAAGCAAATACAGTAAAGTCTCTGGATACAAAACCAACGTTAAAAAATCCATAGCTTTTTTATACTCTAAGAAATGAAGTGTCAGAAAAAGAAGTGGAAAAAAAATTCCTTTTGTAATTGCAACAAAAAGAATACAATACCTAGGAATATATACCTAGGAATAAAATGCCCCCGATCAGCACGGTCCCCGGCCCCACGTGGCTTTGCTGAGCAGCTTCTGAGGTTTGTCCTGACTGGAGGAGGAGGTGACTGTTTGCAATGCTGAGCTAAAACCTTTTACAGCTTTCTTACACATAGATTGTAGTCATTTGTCTTCAAAACCTTAGGCTTTTGTAATTTTTTTATTCTAATTTCACCGTTATCCTTGATTATTGTCTTTTTTATTGAGATGTTGGAGAAGCAGGAGATAGTTATAATCAATGGGACAATAATAAATGTTGGAGAGGATGTGGAAAAAAAGGAACCCCCATACACTGCTGGTGGGACTGCTAATTGGTACAGCCACTATGGAAAACAGTATGGAGTTTCCTGAAAAAACTAAGAATTGATCTACCATATGATCCAGCAATCCCGCTACTGAGTATTTACCCCAAAGACTTGAAAACCCATATCCAAAAAGATATTTGCACACCAATGTTCATAGCAGCATTATTCACAGTGGCCGGGACATGGAAGCAACCGTAGTGTCCTACAATAGATGATTGGCTAAAGAAGCTATGGTACATATATACAATGGAATATTACTCAGCCATAAGGAGAGATGAAATACTGTCATTTGTGACAACATGGATAGACCTCAAGATAATCATGCTAAGCAAAATAAGCCAGACAGAAAATTGAAAATCACATGATATCAGTTATATGGGTGAAATAAACCTAAAAGCAACAAATGAGCAGGACAAACAAACAGAGACTCATGAACATGGACTATAGACTATTGTTTACCAGAAGGCAGGGGGTGAGAGAGGAAGGTGGAGGTAGACAGGGTAAAGGGGGTCAAATTTAGGGGGATAGGGAAGGGTGAAGTGGGTAAAGGGGATCAAAAAGATGGTAGCTGAAAGAAACTGGACTTTGGGTGGGAAACACACAATAGAATATACAAATGTCAAATTATAATGTTCACCTGATAATTATATAATTGTATTAACCAATGTTACCCCAATAAAAATATGTTAAAAAAAA
>NW_011888914.1:5515164-5522234 GCF_000151845.1 Pteropus vampyrus
AAATCTAATTGATGAAAACAGAAGAAAGCATATAAAAATGAACTTACAGTTAATCCATCTTTTAGCTGTGGAGTTCAGATGAGAAAAAGGGAAAATTCAGTTGATCATCCATATGCATTTTCAGTGCATTCAAAAACAGAAGAACACTGAAGACACTCCAGCTATTTGTGAAAGATCTAAAAAACTTAGTCTTTAAATTTGATGTTGAATTATTTGGTAATATAAATAAACAAATACATTCCACTGTTTGTCAAAATTTAAAAAAAGTATATTTCTATTTCTTAGTAATTTAAACCTGTTAAAAATAAAATCATTCAGTTACTTTGTAAGTATTTATTGGATTCCTGTTGTGTGAAGTATTGTGGGAAAAACATAAAAAATAAAAGACAAAGATATTTTTTAGGATAAGTGGATGAATATTTGGAAACCATCATATAATCATGTTTTTAAAATGGTTATCTTTTTATCAAATGTATCCCAGTGAAATAAAAAAAAACTGATTCTTTCTTAAATTCTCAGGTCTAATAAATAAACTAGTGGTCATCAGCTATGATCTCTATGAAAAATATTTTTATTCTATACAAAAGAAACTTGGTAAATCCCGAAGTACCATATTTGAAAAGAAGGACAGATGAACAGCATTTCCAAAAAAACTAACTCTCAAAGAGAGAAAAAAAAATGTCCATGGAGAAATATATCATGTGGAAGTGTAGCATTTGGGGCTATATTTCACAAAAACTTCCCACCATCCATGGAGGTGATTGGTAAAGCCAACTGCATGAAATTCTAAAAGAAATTTTGCCTTTTGGAAAAGAAACAGAAGTACTAGTTGGAGGAGAAAGCTCTCATTGAGAAACCACTCGTGTTAAGAAGATGACAATTCTTACCTTAGTCAAGAATAAAGACATATTCTTTATCATCATTTTGTGATCAAATTTTCCAAAACATCAGCATGAACAAATGGCAACCAGTTGGAAGCTGTGAATAAGCAAATTCCAAGATAAAAATGGTTAAGTTTTGTTTTAATACATAGAAGAAGATGGATTTAGAAAAATCAATTATCGATAATGTTGGAGTCCAATGAGGAAAAGGTGTTAAAACTGTGCATGAGAGATGGTATTTCTTTAAAATCTGCTCTATTTTTTGGCATTCATTAAAAAATTTTTAGTAGCATTTAGTAACTTACTACATATTAATACTATGTTAGGTGCTGATGATATATCAAGAGACTTAGTTTTTATTTAAATCCATGGTGAAAATATAACTAATAGGTATTTGGTCAATAGTGTTACCTCTTCACTTTATAGAGAATTCTATTTTTATTGAGAATGAACAACACAATTTATTCAGTGTGTGAGATTCAAATGGTATCTCCTAGAGAAATGTTTATGTAGCTGAAATGACTGCCATTGTCATAACTTATGACAGCATCCTTCACCTGTTAGCACTTACCAGAATTTCAAACACTATGCCCCCAGTGTATCATCGCCTGTTTTTTATGGAGCTTGACTTGCAAAGCTAAACAAGCAAGTGGAAGTGAATATTTATAGAAGATAATTCTTAAGGAAGCAGAATGGCTATGGAGTTGTTGTTAAAAACATAGACTTCGGCATCAGACTCTGGCACTAGAGTGCTAGGTTAGAATCCTAACCTCTCCTTTCATTAGTTTTTACATATGTAAAATGGTATGATAATTCCTACTTTCTAGTATGACTGTGGGAATCAAAGTTAAAATTGTAATAGCCTTTGCCATATATTTAGTACTCAATAAATGTTAGCTATTTAACGAGACAAATGGAAAAAAATAAGTTCCAAAATATAAAAGGATATGGAATATCACACAGGGAAAAACATCAGTAAGGACCAGGAATTTCCTAAAGAATAGTATGATTTAAGTAATAGTTCAGATGGGAAAGGCTGAGGTGGCAATGGAGAAAGGGTACACTGGGGACAGTGCAAGACCATTTCCATGACACCACAGGGCTTCTACGCAGTATTGAAATAGGTCGTGATGGCTACATGGGCCTATGACAGGTGTTTTTCATTTGTTCTTTCTCTTACTTTCAACTCATCATGCTGACAAGTAACCTCCTGGTGAATATTACTGAAAATTGCTGGAAACTGAAAGACAATTATAGAACTTTCTAAAATGTATATTGTGAATTGAGAGTTAATATGAGACATTCGATATAAAATAACCATCTTTATTTTCATGGCATTCAGTTAGGTTCATACATGCTTTCCGGCCATTTGTTGCAGTATGTCTATAAACTGGGGAAAAAAGAGAGTATTTACCTTTTCACCTACATACCTTGACTCCTGTAGATTCTCAGTGCTATATAGAAATGTCAACTCTATGTAGATAATCTACTTAGAAGACCACCAGGCTTACAAAAATACAGAGTGAGATGACTAAGTGGAATAGAAAAAGTATAATCTAGTGTCCTATATTAATGAAGACTCTAGAAAATAAACACGAAACTTCTGTTTAAGTTTCATTACAATCTCCTTCGGTATAGTGACGTTTAAGCAAACAGGGCATTGTCCCATTATGCTAACCAGGCTTATGTCCCTAAGGGTGTTTTCTACCGACCACACATGCAGATATCAACGCGGTAAATTACCCTTATATATTGTACCCATTTTTGCTGTGGAGTTAGTAAGTGTTTAACTGTGTAGAGACAGAAGCCAAAAGGAAAACACATAGACAAATATAGGACCTGTACACATTCTAAAAAATGACAACTTTAGGAACAATCAAACTAACAATCTCACATGTGGACTTCCCCAAGGCTCATCTGCTTGACTTCCATTCTGGGCTGAATGCTGGGTACTATGCTAGGTCACTTGCCACCAGAAACACATCAAGAATGGTTCTTTCTTGTTCTCAGAGGCCCATGGCTAAAATTTGTTAAAATCTCTTATGGCACGCTATTGTATTTTAGAAATCCAGATGAAGTATGAACATTCATTCGGGATACTTTTCCCAGACTGATTCAATCGAGACTTTTGTAACTTTTAGGTCCCAAGACAGAGTACAATATCTAGTTATTTAGAATGTGACCAAACAGCAACTGAAATTCATTCTTTGTAACCATATGTAAAACATAACCATAAATTCCTAAAATTCCCCCTTCCCCAAATCCCGTAACTGCTATGTCAGTTAAGAATATATAAATACTCTAAAAACTTTCTCTGGGAAGAAACTGAAGATAGCCCCTCTGCATGTCAATTAACAGTTTATAAGAAAGAATTTGATTAGATTATTCAAGTACAAGACACTCATATTTACAGACGCAAAAATTCTACCCCACATACAAATATTATAAATAGATCACATCTGTTTAGAGCTCAAAATTTTGAAACTTAAAATAATATTTTAAATGATTAGAATGAAAGAAGAGTGTTGTTTTAGAAGAACTTGTTGAAGGATTGGAATACAATTCTCTAAATATTTATGACTTAGATTACCGTGTTCTCACTGGTGTGTTCTGTACATTTTTAAGTAGTTGGGTTAATGGATATGTCAGCAAATGTCATTACCTTTTTATTAGCTTAAATGAATTCCTAGTAGCTATTTTAATAACACTAATCAATTTGTCACAAATTTATTTTTGGTTAGATCCTTAAGTCAAATGCAACAGATTAAAATGTCAAGGGTGAATAAAAGGAAAAAAATTAAGTAATGATATCTTTAATGTAATTTACATTTGGGTAATATGTAAGAAGACTCATTTATCTATATGTGTTCTCTGTGCCTGAAAATGTGGGATATATGGTCCAAATAATGCAATGTACCATATGAAATTTCTATAAGGGGAGAACTGTCTAACAAAAGGAAATTTTTTAGAGCTTTTATCCAAATCATTATTATTATTATCTTCTACTATGTTTTAACACACCTGGTTTTATTGTTGGTCTGTCTCTTGATGCTGTATCAGCGGGATCCAAGTTCTGATGACTTTGAATTTTTCATTTCAAATTCCTTTGATTGCACAAGAGTCAAAATTTGGTTCTGAAGGGCAGAGCTTAGCCCTACTTGGGATGACAATCTATTCTGTAAGGCTGACACTGGTGGTGGAGGTAAGTCCTTCACAAAAGTAAGGAGCAGAGAGAGTGAGAATGAACAGGGTTAGACTCCTCACTGACATGTGCCCTCCCTATCCCCTTCCCCTGCAGCACCCTAGACTAATGTCATGGATGAGCTCACCCTCCTATGTCCTGTGTCCTTCATAAAACTAATACAAGGGCACCCAGAACATCCCTCAGGGCCACAAGGTACATATAAATTTACTCATACATCCTACCCAAATTCAGGTTGAAAATATAAAAGCTTTATGCAGACATCACTGCATGCATTCATTCTACAGTTTAATAGCTGTTCACAGAATAGGGTCCAGAAGGAAACTTAAATGATATCAAAATTTAATATGTGATAGAGGTGACACCTTGAATCAAAGAAAACAGGATAGTCTACACAATAAATGAAGCTCAAAGAATAGGCTCTTCATTTGAAAGGAAATAGGGTTATATTAAAATCTCAAATCATACAGACAAATTCTAGGTAGAGTAATTGTCAAAACATAAAAACCAAAATTATAAAGTAACAAATAATAACAGTCAAAATATTTTTTTCTCATCTCCACAAACTATGATGCCATTGTTATCACTATGAGTCTGTACTCAGCTCACAATAGCCACTTCTCCATCTGCCCACCAGTTCACTTGCTCACCTCTCCAAATGTCCATCACTCTCTTATTTGTGTCACATCTGCTTTTACTTCCACTTTGTAAATCCTTTTGAGAAGAGATTCTGCCTCTTGTCCTCTGTTCACCATGGTGCTGAACATGATGTTTTGCACACAAAGGTCTTAAAAACATCAGGTTTGTCTTTTAAGAGCAGAATCGGATGGCTTGAGTAGTGTTTCAAGGGCATGTCCTTTAGGACCCAAAGTAAAGACAGATTTCCGTTTGTTCTAAATGGACAGATGAACAGAAACAATGAAGTGGAAATTGCCATCATATCTAGGTTGTAAATTAAATCTGGCTGTAGATACAAGAAGTTTATAAATAAGAAAGCTAATTTCACTTCTTTGATGGTGCGAGAAAATGAGAATTGTGGAATTGAGAGATGAGACAGCTGAGAAGAAGGCTTGGGAGAATGGAACTGAGATAAGGACCACCTACATGATTTGTGTGTACTAAGTGAAAATGCATGGACCCTTGTTCAGTAATTATTGGGAGTTCCTAGACATTAACAAAAGAACACTAAACCAAGCATGAGGTCCTTTTGAGCATAGGGTCCTGTGCAGCTGCACAGGTCGCACATCCATGAAACCACCCTAGCTGGAGTCCCAATTTAAGTACAATTTCTGTAATAAATTCGCTGCTTATTCTTTTACATCTCTGGTCCATATTTCTTTCTTGTTGTCCTCTTTCTCCTCAAAATCTCATACTTTTCATTACTTTTTGTTTTCCAGTATGGTTTACAACTCAGATTTTAGAAGTCTGCTTTATTCCAGCATCAAATGATTTCAATGTTAAAGCAAGTACACCTCCTAATTAAGTGTCCTTTCTTTCACTCTGTTGAATGCCATCTGTGCAATCAGCTAAGAGTGAAGTTTTTTGGTTCTGTGGGGAAACATTCTTGGACAGACTGGCATTTTTCTTACATAAGTCAACATTAGAAAGACAATACTTATATCATCCAAACTTTTCTTAAATCTGATGTGACAGAGTGCTTAGAATTGGTATTTTTTGAGAAAGAGATCCTTTTTTGGAAGAATCTTTTCTTTTAGAGAGAGCTTAAAGATACAAAGGTATAGAAAACTGGCAGACTTCCTGTCAAAAGCCATAAAAGCAAACATGGGACAAAAAACAAGAATGAAAGGGTCTGATTTTCTCTTACAGGCCTTCCCATGACGTGAAGTGGCTTGTGTTTATTTTGGCCAAAGAAAAGATCTATTCCTTATGAAATTGAAATATCTGAGAATTAGAGAAATAAATAACATGAAGAGTTAAAGCATAGTTTCTTACTGAATCAAAAAAATGTGAGTTATATATGTTTTAAAAGTTTACAGGAATTTTTTATGTGTTGAGTAATATAGGTACATATGCTAGTCTCATTAATTATTGTAGATAACAAGAAATGCTGATTCTTTCTTTAAAGCACATTTTAAAATGTGTGAATTAGAAATAAACTTGGATCTTTTGAAACATGGCAGAGTGAGAAATGTCCCCAGGTCTCTCCCCTTGGAACAACAATAAGCTGAACATCTAAAACTCAGCAAAAAAACACCCAAACTGCACACCAGCAAGTCTGAGTGTGAGATCTGTGCATAAGAGCTACCACAGGTCAGAACTCTGGGTGTCAGGCGATAGACTGAGAAAAATAAAGAAGCTGCCTCTTACAGCCACTGGAGCTCCCTACAGGAGTAGGAGGAGGAGGGGAGAAGGAGCGGTGAGTTCCCTGACATCCCTACCTGGGAAAGTTGTGAGCTCCCTGTGATGGGCTGTTGGCAGGGCCCAGTCATCAAGGCAGAAAGCAGAGAAGCAGCTGACAGAGAAACAACAGTTGATTTTACCGACCGTGGATGCAAAACTGAGGCTGAGCCACAGCCCCCAACCCAAAATCCAGATAGCCCATCCCTCCGTACACTCTGAGACCGAACACTGTGGAGACGCAGGGCAATTTGAGCAAACATTACCAAAACTGTTGCTAATACTGATGGGGAGTGAAACTGAGGGTAGCGAGCATGATCAAATATCTACGAGAAAATAAAAAAGACATTATTAAGGCTTTATATAAAGCAGGGATCCAAGAGGCTTAGACGCCACCTATTGGAAACCAAAAGAAAAGCACCTTCTTTGCAACAGGCTAAAGAGAGACCTTTATATAACAAATCTTTCTGGAAAAAAAGCAGAATACATTTCCATTATTGCCCAGGCTAAGAAATAGTCTATTAAATACCATGCACAACCAAGGTGACAAGGCATCTCAGAAAGAAAGAGAAAAATCTCAAGAAAATAGGCTTAGAGACATAGAAATATACAATTTAAATGACAGAGAA
>NW_011888914.1:5526659-5532807 GCF_000151845.1 Pteropus vampyrus
TAGCTGAAAGAAACTGGACTTTGGGTGGGAAACACACAATAGAATATACAAATGTCAAATTATAATGTTCACCTGATAATTATATAATTGTATTAACCAATGTTACCCCAATAAAAATATGTTAAAAAAAAAAACTTAAATATACTCTTACAGAACTAAATATACTCTTACCATATGAAAAAAATAAAAAATAAATAAGTAAAATAAAATGTGTGAATTCAAGAAGCCTTAATAGTGTCTCTCCTCCAACAAACAGGAATCAGTATTGTTGACCAGAGCTATGCCATAGGCAAACTGAAAGACTTGCTGATGTGAGAACTGCTGAGTATAGGCAAAATCAATAAAATAGTGTCCTCTCCTTAACTAAAGTTTATGGTATGCTAAACTTTTACATATGTAACAACAAAGTCATCACATGAAGAAATAGATCATATATAAAAACCCACCGAAGTGTGTATTTTTTATTCTATGCTATAACTCAGAAATAATTCTCTATATGTTTGGAAATGTATGATGACTCCTTCCATGAGTCCTCAATCCATCCCAATCCATCTACATGTACTCCAAACGCAGTATTAGCAGTGGGTTGATTTAAAATGCAGAACACAGGTGGATTCTCTTCAAGAATCCAAGATACCTAAAGCCACAGGGAGAGATGTGCTGCACTGATACTGTGGTAGAATACTCATGGTCAATTCCAGAAACCTAACCATCAGAACTGGTATGTACCAGGACTTTGGGTTGTAACAGAAAACCAAGTCTAAGTGGATGGAACATATTGTTGATACACTAATGAGAAGGTGGACTTCAGGCATTGCATACAGCCAAGGGTTCAAACGATGTCATCATTAAGATTCTTTTTCTCTTTCTTCATCTTTTGCCCGTTCTCCACAGTGCCGTTTTTGATCTCATGTATCTTTTCTTCATGGAGATTAAAAGATAAAATCTAGTAGCTTTAGGATTCCATTGTTCTTAGTTCTCCTAATCTCAGAAAGCCTCTCTCTTAAAGGGCATACACAAACCTACTATTCAAGGGCTCCGATAGGCTCTCCTTCAATAATAGTCTAAGCCTATGTCTAGGGGATGAAGTTTGATTGGCTCAGTTTGCCCAGATGTACACATCTGTGGGGAGAGAGTCAGGATCTTTGACTAGCAACCTCACAAGACTCACAAGGACTGGGGAAGGGGAAATCTCCTCAAAGCACAACATTCACAAAGAAGAGAAAAATAAACATTAAAAGTAGAGATAGACATCTAAGGAGGGGATATGGGATGAGTAAAGTGTGAAACAGAAAATGTTTTCAGAGGAATGAATGTTGACTCTCTCCTTTCATATTTTAAGAAGCTGTTCCTTTTGTACTTAATTAACCACATAAATCTATATACAAAGATAAATATTTTCATAGACAAATAGGCAAATGATTCATAATAGATAATTGACAAAAGAAGAGTTACAATGTTAATAAAGAAAAATGTTCCAAACTTACTAAAAACAAATTGAAAATTAAAACAAGAAGAAAATGATTTCCAGCTCCAGCCATGATGAAATAACAGAAATCTGATGCTCAATAAATTAGAAAACTGGACAAAATATGTAATTCTTAGGAGAAGGGAAAGAAAGTAAGCCTTATGATTATACTAGATTAGTGTCTGGAGAGTTTCTGGCCACCGCATGGAAATGAGAGATCCAAACAGATCCCAGCTGTCTTAACCACGTGAGGAGACAAAAGTTAACATGCATGCAACATTTTTTTAAATCATCAAATTAGTAATATAAGGAATTTCTTCAACCTTATTGTCTAAGTTTGTACTATTATAACAAAATACCATAGACTGAGTGGCTTAAATAAGAAATATTTATTTTTTATAGTTCTGGAGCCTTGGAAGTCCAAGGTTAAAATGCCAGCAGATTCAGTGTCTGGTGAGAACCCTCTTTTTGGTTTGCCATTGGTAGCCTTCTCGTTGTATCTTCACATGGCAGAGAGAAAGCTCTAGTTTCTACTTCTTCTAATATGGACCCTAATCTCATCATGGGGCCTCCACCCTCAGGATCTCATCTAAATATAATTATCTCCCAAAGGCCCCACATCCTACTATCATCATATTGGGGATTAGGGTTTCAAAATATGAATTTTAGAGGGAATACAAACATTCAGTTTATAACACTGATTAAAGACATCTAAAAACAATCTACAATTAACATCATACTTAATAGTGAGAGATTGAATGGTTTCCCCATAAGATTAAGAATAAGGCAAATTCCTATTGAATATAATACTGGAAACCTTAGCTAGTACAATAAGGCATAAGGAAATGAAAAGCATACAGCTTATATAGAAAGAAATAAAAATTTTCTATTGGCAGATGACATAACTGTCTATTTAGAAAATCCAAGTAATCTAAAAACAAACAAAGACACAAACTCTTAAAAGTTATGTGAGTTTATCAAGGTCAACACATAAAAATTAATGATATTTTTATATATAAACAACAAACAAAAGGAAATAAAAAATTTTAAAACCCCAATACTATTTACAATATTTACAGCCCCCAAACAAAATACTTAGATACCAATCTAAAATCATGTACAACACTTGTATGCTAAAAATTACTGAACTCTGATGAAAAAGATCAAAGAACTAAATAAGTAGAGAAACAACATGTTTATGATTGGAAAACTCAACCTAGTAAAGATGCCAATTCTCCTCAAAGTGATCTCTAGATTAACATAATAACAGTCAAAATCCCAGCTGGAATTTTTGTTAATGTAGCTCATTTTGTAACAAGCTCATTCTAAAATTTATATGGAAGGGCAAAGGAACCCAAAGGACTTATACATTATAAAATGTGAATATTAATGTATACATTAAAAACATCAACTAGAATGTCTAGGGATCCAGGACAGAATGTAGACTATGACAAAAGAATGTCATATATTTATGTGTTACAAATGCATAATATAATCTTATTAAAGGGATGGGGAGAAAGGATCTGCCCTAAGTGATTTTGGAAAACAGTGTTTTGACTACATATTATAAGGCTAATCACAAAAAGAACTAAACTGTACTCCACTTAGTACATTTATTTCTCACAAGGGTACAGATTAAAATATACACATATATCAGGGCTTAATAAATAACTTAATAATAATAAATTATAGATAATAATATCCAGTTTTTACACTGTTGAGGAAAGTTGTTATAAATAAACATGGAGAAGTCTAAGATGCACCCTCTGGTATGCATTAGTCTGAGACATCAGTTTGAACTTGTGTTTATATTAATATGTATACAGATAAATAACCTTTGTGTACACAAAGGTTAATATGCATGCAAACATTTCTTTCTGTGCTAAGAGGTTCTAGAAGCAGTGTCAATGAGCACACCAAGCATCCAGGTCTTAGATTCTAAATACCACTCTCCATTAAAAACAACCACGGCTCCTTGGAGGAGTGGCTGATCCTGGGCCAAGGTAAAAAAATACAAAATAAATTGGAGAATTTTGTAGTGTCAGAAAATAAGAAAGTGCTTTACAAAATAAAAAAGTATGAGGACATGTGCAAAAGACACAGGAGCCAAGTGAAAGAGCTACCAACGGATAAAGTGGGAACAATTTGAGAAAAAAAAATAAGTAAAATAGTATTTGATTTTAATCCAAAGGATAAAATAAATGTCCAAAGGTCCATCCAGATCTCAATCTCTCTCTCTCTCTATGTATGTATGTGTGTGTGTGTGTGTGTGTGTGTGTGTGTGTGTGTGTGTGTGTGTGTGTGTGTGTATATGCAAGTATTTCCTTCCAACTCTCCAACCCCAGGATATGGAGCTTAATTTCCCTCATATTGAATGAAGGTGAACTGAACTTTATGACCTGCTTCCAAAGAATAGAGTATGGAATGAAAATATTAGTAGCTTCACAATGAAGAAACCTGACAGATGCCACCTAAACCAAGTGATCAAGGTTAACGTCACCAGTGATAAGTCAGGTTGATAGCATGTGAGACAGGTAAAAAAGGAATTATCATCTGTACTATATGAAGAACAGGGGGGAAAAATAAAGATCTTTGGAAGTATTTGAGGTCATAATGAAACCAAGATTTTACATAGGTAAAAAAAAAATTATAATATAAATATTTTAGAAGCAATAATAAATAACCTTTGTATAACTAATAGATATAATGCATCTAGAATGATTGGAGAATAGAGCATTCTGGTTAATTTAGTATTCTTATTGATTGAGTTACAAAGGGCATTGCTCTTTAGCCAAAGACCACCAGACTACTAGCCCTGGTAAGAATCTCACTGTGGGGGAACTATGGGGTCCCTAAGTAAGAGGGTGTTAGAAAGAAGCTATTATAGGATATAGATTTTGAGTGGGTAATTTCAGAGAGGGTCTCAGGAAGCAGGGGCTCTCTCTAGATTGGTGCTCAGCCTATGATTGAGTATCTGAATCAATTTGATCTATAGGAAAGACAGATTAATATAGGGATAAAGCTCTAGTTGGTAAAGGAGATGCAGTCACTCATTTTAGCCAAGAACAGGGGGTGTTTGATAATTTGTGAGTTACATGATGATTTTGTTTTGACTCACTTTATCATGCTGTCAGAGTGATCTCGTCTGTTGTTCTGTGAGTTCATGTCCAACACGAGAACAGCATGGCCTGGCTGTGAGCATCAATTTCCAGCAGTCAGGGGCTGCTTTTTGCTTTCCCACACACAAAGAACAGTATCTCCTCTCTAGAAGTAACCTGTGGTTGTACTTGTCTGTCGTGGAGCTTAAAACTGCTCTCTTTTAGGATACTTTTTGTTGTTGTCATTGCCAAAACAATGGTCCCTGTAGTGACACTATAAACCACTTGCTTTTCTCAAAACACTCTGTTCTCTTGGCTTTGTTGACACTGTTCTTCTCTGATTTTCCTCTACATATCTGGCCTTGATTTTCAGCATCCTTTCTCCCTCAATCTTTTCCAACTCTAAATGTTCTAGCTTCCTAGGTCTTGTTCCAAACTCTCATTTTCTGCTTGCACACTCTCTCCCTAGCTGATCTCATCCATTCCCATGTTTTAAATACTGTTTCTGTAGTGATAAGTTCTAAATTTATGTCTACCTCAAGCCTCTACTCTGACCTCCAGGACTCATTTATCTAGCTGCCTATCTGAGATCTTCAATTGAAATTTCACAGAAATCTCAAACTTAAGGAGTCTAAAAAGGAATTTACTGATTTTCTGTCCTAATGTCACATCTCTTCTGATCTTTGCCATCTCAATAAATAGCCCCACCATCCACCTAGATTCTCAAGCTTGCAACCTGGGACTCCAGCTTGATTCATATGTGCCTTTACTACCCACATGTCACCCCCGAGCAAATCTTATTGCTCTTACTCCAAAATGCACCTCATATCTTTCCACTTTTCGCCTCTTCCCTGGACCACCTCTGGTCCAAGCCACCATCTTTGCCCTCCAGTACAGCAGCTTTCTTATTAGTTTTTCAGTTTTTACCTTGAATCTTTTTACGATCTATTCTCAAAACAGCCAAAGTCATCTTTTAAAAACACAAATATAATTAAATCACTTTCCTCTCACCTTGAAATCCTTCAATAACTTCCAATACACTTTAAAATAAAATCCAAACCCTTTCCCATGGCCTGTGGCCTGCATGATCTACACTCTCCTTACCTATCAGGCTTATCTTGTCTTAAACACCCCACTTCCTCACTCATTATTCTTCAGTCACACATATTTAAAAATAATTATCCAAGTTATTAAGCTCTTTTCCATCTCAGAGCCTTTGAGCTCACCCTGCCTGTAAAAGTGCCCCTCAATCACCCACACACGGACACCTTTCTCTGCCCACACTCCCTTCATGTGGAAGGCTCCTGCTGATCCATCACTCTGTGCTTCAGTGTTCCCTCCAGAGAAAGTCTGTTCCTGACCTTCCTGTCTAATTAAATCTTCTAATTATAATCTGTCATCAAAGCTTTTTCATGTATTTTTTACTACTTACTAGAATGCATAATTATCTATGTGTTAGATAATTTAATCTCTCTCTCTCCCACAAGAAGAAAAGTTCCAACAAGGCAAAGGCAATGTCTGTTTTGTTTCCCACTCTAGTTCTGCATTTAGCACATAAGCAGTGCTCAGTAAATATTCATTG
>NW_011888914.1:5532992-5533390 GCF_000151845.1 Pteropus vampyrus
TATATATATCTCCTTTACATATCCATAATGGTAACCACACACCAAAGATTCAGAACCGAAATATATAACATAAAAAAGAAAGACCAGAAGGAAAACCCACAAAAGCCAACCAAAATAAAGAAAACAGAAACACAAGGACAAGGAAGCAATGGAAACACCAAGCTAACAGAAAGCAAAAGATAAATTAGCTATAAAAAGACTTCATATTTCAATAATCACCCAAATGTAAATGGATTGAACTTACCAATAAAAAGGCACAGAGTTGAAGAATAGATCAAAAAACAAAACTCAACCATATGCTGCCTCCAGGAGACACATCTCAGATCTAAAGACAAATATAGACTCAAAGTGAAAGAGTAGAAAATGATATTTCAAGCAAATGGCATTCAGAGAAAAGC
>NW_011888914.1:5533440-5533895 GCF_000151845.1 Pteropus vampyrus
AATATCAGACAAAATAGATTAAAAATAAGAAAGGTAAAGAAAGATACTGAGGGACACTTCATAATGATAAAGGGAATTATGCACCAAGAAGACATAACACTTATTAATATCTGTGCTCCCAATCAGAGAGCCCCCAAATATGGAAAGCAATTACTAACAGAACTAAAGGGAGAACAGACCAAAACGCTATCACAGTAGGGGACCTAAAAACCCCACTGCCGGGTATGGACAGATCATCCAAATAGAAAATCAATAAGGAAATAACATCTTTAAATGACACAGTAGACCAACTGGACATAATTGACACATACAGAGCCTTCTATCCCAAAACAGCTGCTCATACATTCTTTTCTAGTGCACATGGAACATTCTCAAGAATTGACCGTGTATTGGGACACAGAGATAGCCTCAACAAATCTAAGAGGGTTGAATCATACCAACCATCTTCTCTGATC
>NW_011888914.1:5533945-5535427 GCF_000151845.1 Pteropus vampyrus
GATGGAAATATGATGACAGAAACAGAGTAATTCAGGGCCATGAGTTAAGGAGTGCAGGTAGCCTCTAGAGGCAGGAAAAGGTGAGGAAATGGCATTTTTTCTAGAGTTTCCAGAAGGAACGCAGTCCTGCTAACCCATTTTAGATTTCTGACCTCCACAACTGCAAGAAAACAAATCTGTGTTGCATTAAGCCGCTAAATTTGTGAGAATTTATTTTAGCAGCAATAGGACATTACCATAAGCTCTGAGATTCATCTCTAAAATCTTATCTACTTAATTATTTTTTACCTTTGTTGTTATTGTTATTTTGCTTCATACTAATATGTTATATAATATAGAAAAAAGGCTACATCTCTGTTGTCCACTGTTTTATCCATAGAACCTAGAACCTAGAACAAGGTTTGGCACAGAATAAGTTTTAAATAACTATTTCTTGAATCAGTGAGCAGATGAACATAACTTCCTATCCAATGGGGTTATTGTGAAAGCCAAACATGTAACTCTGAGTTACAGACTACTTGCAAGAGTTGAGAAGAAGCCTTTTTTTTTATTCTGCTGTTATACTTTTTCTTTTTTAACTCATTCATCCCTTCTGTTGCCTTCCCACCCAGTCTCCTTTAATCCTCTCTGCATTTCTTCCACCTTCATTTGATGCTCTTTTACCTACTTCTTTCCTGAGGCTCTCTACTTAATTATAATTATATTATAAGATATATGACTGTCCTTATCAGGTATCCAACAATGACTGGATTATATAAACACAGAGATAGCCACTTTTGATTTAAATATATGCCATATATGCAGCCCTTTGCCTTTGACTGAATTTAATATGCAGTCATGATGTATTCATTTACCTTAATTTGATTAGACTATCATGTATGACAGAAATCCCTGGTTCTGAAATTGCTCATATTGATCATGAAAATGCACCATAATATAGTGACTTGGAGCACGATTTCTTTTCAAGAAACAATCATGTTCCTTGCAATTTTAATCAAGTTAGGCTAAGTAATTACTCTGAAGTGGGGCAGTGTTGAAAAGTGAGTTTGTGACCCAGGTTTCATTTCCTCAAAGGCATTTGGATAACACTGTCATGCACTCTGATTTACCAGGCATTGTTTCTGGGTTTTTCTAGGTTGTAGATTTTAGCCAAAATTATACAAACTATAGGCAGGGCGGGAGGCGGGGAAGGGGAGAGAGAAAGAGAGAGGAAGACAGACTACAGAAGGGAGCAAGTATACTGGGATGTAATATGAAAGCATCTAACAGCAATAAAGGAGACTCTACATTTTTAACTTGTAACTGGTGGTTTCAAATGTTCAGTATTTGTTAGGTGAGATCATGCAAACTTCACAAGGGAGATTATTGATTGAGAGGGGGAGATGGTGTGCCTCTGCAATATTGGTCCTTCATATATTTTCCCTGAAATGCCATCTCAATACGCTTCCAGTGCACTTTAAAATAAAATCCAAACTCTTTTCC
>NW_011888914.1:5537657-5538819 GCF_000151845.1 Pteropus vampyrus
AGAGAAAGACAAATACCATGGGCATTATTATTGTTCTCATTTTACAGATGCAAATAATAAAGCTCAGAGTGGTTAAATAAATTTTCAAGGACACATAGCTACTGAGTGGTAAACTGGAATCTGAGTCTAAGCAATCCTGATCCAGATACCTCTACTATAAGTATCTCTCACACTCTTTCAAGTGGAAGAGACTAGAATTAAAAAGTTGAGTAGTTTTAGTTGACTATAGCTTAATATAAGTTAAAGATATGAAGTGGCCAACAAAAGTTTTAAAAATAGCTAATGGGAATATAGCATCTAATTGTTTAATTATCACTACGTAACAAATTACTCTAAAACTTACTGCACAACTATTACCATCACACATTTATTATTTCACAGTGTAGGTCAGGAATCTTGGAGCAGTTTTCTGAGTCCTCTGACTTAGCATCTCTCATAAAGCTGCAATCAAGTGTCAACCAGGACATCACTCAGCTCAACTCAGACAGCAGGGCACTCCCAGCTCACTCCTGGGCTCCTTGGCAGGATTCATTTTCTCAAATTCTCCTAGACTGCACATCTTAGTCTTGGCTCCCTGTTGGCTGGAAACATCTGTTCCTTGACCCATGGACCTCTCTATAGAGTTACTAAAAACAGGACAGCTGGTGTTCCTCAGAGCAGGGGCTTTGAAAGACAGCTAAGACTAGTGAGTCAGGGTGAGCGAGACAGAAAGCAGAGGTTTTTAAAAATATACAGCCTAATCTCAGAAGTGACATCTCATCAATTTTACCCTATTCTATTTGTTAGAAGAGAATTACTCGGTCTAGCCCATGCACAAGGGCAGGTGATTATACAAGGTTATGGATACCAGAAGGAACAGACCTTGGGGATCTTTAGAGGTAATAACATGCTGTTACCAGTGCCAGAACCCATCTCCCTAAAGTCATGGCTTCTAAACACTTATTAGTATCTTAAATATATATTTATGTAAACATATATAAAACATATAGAAATAAAAGTATATATATACTTATACATAGCCATACATATACATGTATATAAATGTAAGACGCTACTAAAAATAATTTAGTTATAAGGATCAAAGATCTTCAGCAATTTCAATTTCCACACAAAGAAGTTGGGTTTTAGTAAACAGAAAGAGATTTAGAAAAGAGAAAAAGGT
>NW_011888914.1:5538869-5549231 GCF_000151845.1 Pteropus vampyrus
AAACAGACATGTTGCCCAAAATTGTGGTAAGTGTTGTAATTGGAAAAAAATAAAATAAAATAAAATACTAAAGGTGGAAATAAAATACTATAAGAGCCTAAAGAGAAAACTTTTGAAAATTATTCTAAATTATTTCATTTTTACTTGTTATTTAGAAAAATAAATATGGCATTAAACTAATTATTATATTCTTCTGATACTTTATGATTATCAAAAAATAATTTTTCCATACATTTAATCTAGAGTGTCAAAATTCCCAGGAATTTATTCACAAAATTTCTGAGAAGATCAATAATCTTTCATTATTTTTAGAGCAACAAAATTAGATTGAACAATACTTTTGGGTTTTTTGTACATCATTTACTTTGTCTCTGAGGTTGGCCAAAAAATCAAAAATTTCAGAGTGTGCGTACATGTGTGTTTGTGTTGGGGTAGGGAGTCCGTGGGTATTATTTATTATTTATGTTTTATTTTAAAAAATTTATTTTTCAATTACAGTTGACATTCAATATTATATTAGTTTAAGGTGCACAGCATAATGGTTAGACATTTATATATATTATGACATGATCCCTCTATTAAGTGTAGTACATAGTTATTATATTATTAACTATATTCCCCATGCTGTACTTTATATCTCTGTGACTATTTTGTAACTGTCAATTTGTACTTCTTAATCCCTTCACTTTTTTTACCCATCTGGCAACCATCAGTTTGTTCTCCATATTTATGAGCTTGTTTCTGTTTTGTGTATTCATTTATTTTGTCTTTTAGGTTCCACATGTAAGTGAAATCATATGATATCCCTATGTTTATTGCAACATTATTTACAATAACCAAGATATGAAAGCAAATTAAGTGTCCATCGATAGATGACTGGATAAAGATGACATACATATTTACAATGTAATATTACTCAGCCATGAAAAAGAATGAAGTCTTACTATTTGCAACAACATGGATGGAACTAGATGGTATTATGCTGAGTGAAATAAGTCAGATAGAGAAAGACAAATACCATGGGCATTATTATTGTTCTCATTTTACAGATGCAAATAATAAAGCTCAGAGTGGTTAAATAAATTTTCAAGGACACATAGCTACTGAGTGGTAAACTGGAATCTGAGTCTAAGCAATCCTGATCCAGATACCTCTACTATAAGTATCTCTCACACTCTTTCAAGTGGAAGAGACTAGAATTAAAAAGTTGAGTAGTTTTAGTTGACTATAGCTTAATATAAGTTAAAGATATGAAGTGGCCAACAAAAGTTTTAAAAATAGCTAATGGGAATATAGCATCTAATTGTTTAATTATCACTACGTAACAAATTACTCTAAAACTTACTGCACAACTATTACCATCACACATTTATTATTTCACAGTGTAGGTCAGGAATCTTGGAGCAGTTTTCTGAGTCCTCTGACTTAGCATCTCTCATAAAGCTGCAATCAAGTGTCAACCAGGACATCACTCAGCTCAACTCAGACAGCAGGGCACTCCCAGCTCACTCCTGGGCTCCTTGGCAGGATTCATTTTCTCAAATTCTCCTAGACTGCACATCTTAGTCTTGGCTCCCTGTTGGCTGGAAACATCTGTTCCTTGACCCATGGACCTCTCTATAGAGTTACTAAAAACAGGACAGCTGGTGTTCCTCAGAGCAGGGGCTTTGAAAGACAGCTAAGACTAGTGAGTCAGGGTGAGCGAGACAGAAAGCAGAGGTTTTTAAAAATATACAGCCTAATCTCAGAAGTGACATCTCATCAATTTTACCCTATTCTATTTGTTAGAAGAGAATTACTCGGTCTAGCCCATGCACAAGGGCAGGTGATTATACAAGGTTATGGATACCAGAAGGAACAGACCTTGGGGATCTTTAGAGGTAATAACATGCTGTTACCAGTGCCAGAACCCATCTCCCTAAAGTCATGGCTTCTAAACACTTATTAGTATCTTAAATATATATTTATGTAAACATATATAAAACATATAGAAATAAAAGTATATATATACTTATACATAGCCATACATATACATGTATATAAATGTAAGACGCAGTTATAAGGATCAAAGATCTTCAGCAATTTCAATTTCCACACAAAGAAGTTGGGTTTTAGTAAACAGAAAGAGATTTAGAAAAGAGAAAAAGGTTGCAAATAAATTTTTAAATTTCTTTTTAACTGGGTATTGGCTCAGGGCAACTGTTAAGCTTATTTTGTTTGACTCCTGTCAAGTACACCTTAAGGCTTTTTCTTACAAATTACCACTACCTCCTCTTTATGGGTTCACTACTTCCTGTCTCTATGCTTTTCTTCACTAGGCATTGCATATGCCCAGGACATTAATAAGCAATGTCTCATTGATGGTTGCCATATGGGAGAGTGGTTGATGGACTGGGTGAAAAAAGTGAAGGGATTAAGAAGTAAAAATTGGTAGTTATGAAATAGTCACAGGGATGTGAAGTACAGCATAGGGAATACAGTCAATAATATTATAATAACTATGTCTACTGCCAGATGGGTACTAGACTTATCGGGGGATCACTTCGTAAATTAATATAATAAATATAAATGTCTAACCACTATGCTATCCAAAGGAAACTAATATAAAATAATATTGAATATCAATTCTAATTGAAAAATAAAAAAATATTAAAAAGTGTCTCATGAGGAAGACAGGAAGACACTGACCACTGGTGATGTTTCTCAGGTTGAACAAAGTGCTTTCTGCTACTGAAAGAAGAGAGTTTTTTCTCTATGCTTTCTGTTGTCACATCTTTAATCTGAGGCAAGAACACTAATGTCTTGGCTATCTTATGGGGTGGGAGCACTATGGAAGAAGCAGATAAATTATTAGAAGGAAAAAGTGGTGGCCATTTCAAACATTTTAACTATTCTACCACAACATTGAAGCTATCTTCAATGGTTTGTTATTACAGGAAATTTTTTTTAGCCTGAAGACAAAAACTCTAAAGAGAATGAATGTGATAGCTGTCTTCTGATTTTGAAGAAGAATATAACATTAGCCCTTGAAACTCAAGTGTTAGGACCAATGGGTAGAAACAAGGGAAGGTACATTTGTCTCATGGTAAGAGAATATGGTCTAACAGGCAGAGTTGTCATAATGTAAAATCAGCTGCCCGGAGCAGTGGTAGACTTGTTATTACTGGGATGGTTCAAGTACAAAAAAAGAAGAGGACCACATCTCTCCCCAATTCTGTGTCCAATGATGTCAGACATAGTAGGAGTATTTACACCATCAAAATTAGAAAATTATAGATCAAGGGCTTTTTTTCCCCCAGATCTAGCTCTTAAATGTATACCAACACACCACTGGGCACTTGCTCTCTTAGAGGATGTAGTCTTTACTCTGAGCCAGTAATCAATTTAAGATACTGTTTTATTGTGTTTTCCCCAATAGACAGAATGTATGGCATCCAAAGACCATGGAAGTAGAAGTGAGAGTGGCACCCCTCACTATTATACCTACTGATTCTCAAGATTTTTCACTTCCTTACAAACTTAATTAGATATTTTAGTATTCAGGGAAGAATGTTTTCATCAGGGGATACATCGAAATGAAAGTTGGTAGTGATACTTAGTCATTTGAGATTTTAATACCAGAAAAATAACCAACCCTTCCCCTCCCCCCCACATACAAGAAGGAGGTTAACTGGTTAGAGATGAGGATCTTGGCCATCAAGGGGAAGTCATTTCGTTGCTTGAAAACCATAGCAGAGATCATAGGACATGACCTCAGCATGTCTTCTGTGTTGCCTCCTAGTGCTGCCTCCTAGTGCTGCAGTGTCCAGTGGTAAAGTTAATGGAAACTACAGTAACCGTATACAGATGAAACCAGCAAGACACATGCTGGGGTCACCTTGCCTGATAAAGAACATTAAACCAGCTGCAGTTTTTCACCCAAGGGCAAAGGAACATGGAATGGAGTGCAAATAAAAAAGTTATAAATATCATGTAGAATGTCATGACCAGCTGCAGAAAAGAGGACTGTAGTGGCTAACCACTTTTACTTTCTTAATTTATTATTCATGTATTAATATTTGTACTAATTGTTTTTCTTCTCTCCTTTACCTTCCATCTGATAAAGTGATTAACTTTATTATTTAGTCCATATGTTATAGGAATTAAGAAAGAATTTCAAACAGCCTAAAAGAAAAATGAATATCACCCACAAGACTTCGGATCTCCCCTTTGGAAGAGAAGATGAGAGCATTTTTATTTGTAAGAGAAATAGTTACTTTATATTAAGTGGGAACAATTGTAGTTGCTATTTCACTGTTTAGAAGCTCAAATTTGGGAAGAAGAATGTTGAATAGACAAATATGTGGACAGTGGTGAATACTATGAATTCTCTCAACATTTGCTTTAACTCTTTTCTGCATGTTTCCTAGATTAAAATGATTTAAAAAAAAAACAAAAACAAACAAACATAAAAAAGGAGACAAAGAAGAAGAAGGAAGAGGAGGAAGAGGAAGAAGAGGAGGAGACAGAAGAGAAGAAGGAGGGAAATAAAACAACCAGATTCTCTGGAGGGTAAGGTTTCAGGTATGGCTTTGATTTTGCCAAGCACATACAACTCTGCAAGGAGAAAGCTGCCAGTGTGAGGAAATGGCTATGTACATGGATTTGGGATCTTCTTGCAAACATGTTAGCAAAGAATTTGGTCCTTGAAGTCAGCAATTGTGAAGGTTTAATACCCAGGCTCTATGTCATAGGCATCGAGCTGTGTGAGATCATAGCAGTAGAGTTTCTGTGTTATGGTTGGATATCTGTCTTAACTATTCTTTTTTCTGGTCATGTAGCTATGAAATTACTTTTCTGGCCCTCAAGGAAATTCTTTAAGCTACCTATACCTTTTAATAAATCCTTTCCTGTTTAAACTAGCTGTAGTGGATTTTATCATCTGCAGTGGAGGGTTCAGACTGATACATTATTCTGACACATGATTTCTACCTGCAACCCCATTTACTCGCACATTATTACTGCTATAGGATAGTTCAAGTACAACAGAATTAAGGATGTACTTTCTTAGATTTTGGATAAGAAAAATTTTACTAACATCATTTCAGCAGCATAATTGAAAGACATGTTAGTACCACAATATTTAGCACAAGTTAGAGAGTTAACTACTTGAGAAAAGAGACCAGGTCTCATTCATCCTTGTCATGCAGCCTTACAACACCAAATACTGTACTGGACTGAACCTGAAAGCAGACTGTTCTGTGGAAGAAGATAGGACAGTTCAGTGCTTATTTCAAAGCCAGTGAATTCAGGGAGTTCACATTCTGCCTTTAGAAATCATTTCTACTGTAACTCAGAATATGTCAAGTACTCTCTGGTTCAAGTGTTTCATTTGTAGAAGTGAAATTGCAACACCTGATGACCTCTTGATAATGCCATGAATAATTATAATGATTAATAATAAAAATTCCTAGGTATTTACTGTGTGACAGTTAGTTTTATTAGCATTAACTTGTTTGATCTTCACAAAACCTTATAAATTACATATGTTTATTATGTGCATTTTATAAATGAGGGAACTTAGATGAATCAAAATTACAATCGTAAGATTCTGGAATTTGAATCCAGGAGTCTGGCCCCATATTCTACACTTTTCATCACTCTGCTTTATTATAAGTAAAATAAAATATTATCATATGGCACACCAGAGATTGAAAGAGCAGAGTAATACACTAAGAGTAACGTGGAAATTATTGCTTCTGGTGGCTAGAAACTATGAAAATGGCATCAGATAATTCTGAGTAGATTTTATGGTAAATTATTTTTTCTTTGACCATGTATAATTTTAAAAATCTAGTATGTATTGATTATTAGTGTGTAGATATGTTCAAATCTCTATATTAGAAGCTTTGGGTTGGAGGTAGGAGTCCTATTAGTATTAGATGTGAATATGATCCCTTTTATATATACAATAACAGTAAGCTCCTGAATGATAGCGATTACATTTTTCCTTAAAATCTCCATATTCCCAGTTTATAATGCCTGAACCTTAATAGATAACAATATTTGTTAACTGGATAAACACCAGTCACCTTGTAATAATATGCTATAGGAATATGGGTGTAAGAATTTAATAAGACCTAAAATAACCAAGATTTCAGGAAGAAAGTGGAACTTGGGCTTTAAAGGCTGGCTAAGACTTAGATAAGAAGAAAGAAGGTGCAGGTGTCTTAGGTGAGGGGGGAAAAAAGTGAAACTGTAGAGGTGGAATGAGTAACATAATCTGACACAGCAGCCATTATGATATTCTGTCCATTGGACACCATCTATATGCTTGAAGGCTAGGTGGGCAGCTGGATATCTGAAAGACAATATTAGGCTGTAATAATGGGCACATTGTTTTTTAAATGTTCTTTGAGAAGAAAACATTTAGCCAGTTTGAAGCAGATGACTTTTAAGCCTCCTTAACTTTTTAGTGGTCAATTTTAGGCATTTATTACCTGTGAAAATGTGAGAATGTTGTGAAGAATTACTGTCAAGAAGAGCATTATTTCCTGTACTGTTTTTATTTTATAATGAGAAAGAATATATCTGAAATATGCTAATAAAAACATAATTGCCCTGTAGTTATTTTCCCCCCAAATCTATGATGCTGCCAAGAAAATAAATTACTTCAGGAATCTTGATGATTAAACAACAAGAGAAAATAACTGGGGTAGCAGGCTGATTTTGAGTCCTGACTACTCAAATATAAATCAGTCGCTTCGCTTACATCTAAAATAGTGAACTAATTTCAGAAATAATTATGAATTGTCTTCTCAAAGCTTTCTCTTCAAATACTCTTGTTAATGAGCCATACTATTTCATTGTTATGTCAGTTTAATCCGCTACCAAATATCTGTGATTCTTTTGCAGGACTGAAAATATAAGTTTTGAATCAAATTTGGGGGAGTGTCTAGGGCTGAGTTTTGGATGAAATCGTGGAGTGATATAAATCCTACCTCCAGCCCTCCCTGATGCGGCCACTGGTCCTAAAATAAATGCCCTTCCACTTCCCCAGGAGCCACTTGCATCAATGTCCCCATAATGTTACCATGTCTCCCTCTTTCCTTCTGCTTCCCTCCCTATCTCCCATGGTACTGAGTTAAATGAGGCAGTCTAAAGCACCTATGATATTGAGGTGACGTAAAGAAGAATTTTGAGTCTTTGTGGGTTTTTAAAGATTTCTTTCCCCATTATTGCAACACTTTTACTGTAAGAATACTTCTGGCATTATGCTATTTTCATTTCTCCAAATTTTAACACCAATGAGACTTGCCCTCTGGAATTCCCCCCATCCTCACTCCACCAAATTTTAACCAGTTCCTTAAACGTTAAACAAAGTCATATATTTTCATGGTAAGGGTGTTGTCTGCAATCATAAACAGAGTGTATTGTCCAAATTAGGAAAAAATAACTCCTTTTGGTAAAGAGGCATTTTTCAGAATATACAAATATCTCTATAAACATATGAAAGCAGACTCTTGTTACTTTTTTAACAATTGCTCTATCTCTGATAACACTTGGATACCTATCAATTCACGGGTAAATAGGATGCATTAGAAAGTCCTATTTATTTCAAAGGAATTCAATGAAGTTAATAATCCATAAAATAAAAAATTTGTTAGTTACATAGAGCTTGACATGAAAAAGATGATTCGTTGTTCAACATCTCTATTAATAATAAATCAAGTGAGAGTTATGGTAAGTTAAAGCAAGCTGATCTTAGATTACATCAGAAGCAATTTTTCAACAATGAGCATTTTTATGCTTGATATAACCTGTGGACTATCTTTAAACGAAAGACTTACGTGTATCTGTATATTATAATTATAATTTTCCATGAAGATTGATTGATTAATATATACCCTGTTTAGCCCATATACACACACATACGCAAAAAAATATTGAGGCAATTTTTAAAAAATGTACAATAAAACAAGATATAAAAAGTAAAATCTCAGAATCAAGGAAAAAATTAGATTATTGCTCCCTCACACACCAAGAATATTTTTAATGACTTGCAATTTGGTGTAAAGCAATCTGTTTATACCGAGTTTCATTATTTTTCTTTAAAAAAAAAAAGCTCTATAACACTTATTATTGAATCAGATTTAAGAATACTGACAAGATTGTTGTTTCCTCTAAATGTGGTTTCCAGGGAGATATGGTAAGGATGGTGAGATCTGATAGGCAGAGATTAATATGATGTCCAGTATTTTCATAAAACAACTACTTTAAGTTAAACATACACATTAAGTTTTATGTTATGGAAACTCCAGCTAGAGTCTGTTAGTTGGGCTGCTATGGCAGCAGGATGCCAATTGTCTTGAGACCACCAACTAATTATAAATTAATGTCTCTCACCCATTCGGTCTAAACCTGCCTAGATGGAATTCATTTGAAAGCAGAGCAAAGACCACAGAGGACTGACAAAATGAAAGAGAAGTTAGAGAACCAACCAGAAGCCTGGATACTGGGCCACATCGGGGGAACCCCAGATATTTAGGTATCAGAGGACAGCAGTGGCTAGAAGCAATCTGGTCTGGATCTGTCACTGCCATCGTGATAAATGTGATGTCCTTTTCCTCTCTGTGTCACATGATTAAGATTTAGAGTCCTGAGAGGAATCATCTCACTGTCCAGATTAGACCATGAGGTCACTTCAAATTTCCTCTTTCTCCTGAAGTAAATGGATTCTGTTTAACTCAGGTGGAAAACCTTGAAGTCATCTTAACACCGTCCTCTCTCTCACCTAACATCCCATGCTTCAGTAGATTCTGTAAGCTCTATTTTCAACATCTGTTATGAATTCAACTGCCTTTCAATGGTTGGGACAGGCAAGATTCTACCTATACACTTATGATTGACTCTATAGCTTAATTCTTGCCATCTTAGCCAGTTGGATCATGAGCTCATTAAAAAAACACTAGAAACTTCCATACTATTTTTTTCTATAGTGGCTGTACCAATTTACATTCCCACAAACAGTATATAAGGGTTTCTTTTTCTCCACATCCTCTCCAACACTTATTTCTTGTCTTGTTGATAACAGCCATTCTGACAAGTGTAAGGTGGTATCTCACTGTGGTGTTGATTTGCATTTCCTTAATAGCTATTGAAGTTCAGCATCTTTTCATGTTTGTTGGCTGTTTTTATGTCTTCTTGGGAAAACTGTCTGTTCAAGTCCTCTGCCCATTTTTTAACTGAAATGTTCATTTTTTTATGGAGTTGTATGAGTTCTTTATATATTTTAAATATTAGCCCCTTATCAGAGGCATCGTTTGCAAATAACTTTTCCCATTCAGTTGGTTTCCTCTTTGTTTTGTTGAGTTTCTTTGCTCTGCAGAAGCTTTTGGTTTGATATAATCACTATGAAAAGCAGTATGCAATTTCCCCCCAAAATTAAGAATAGAATTACCAAAAGACCCAGCAATCCTTCTTCTAGGTATCTACCCCAAAAATTTGAAAACATTTTTCTTTCTGATAATAAAAATTTTATTAACCAATGTCACCTCAATAAATTTAATTTAAAAATAAAAATAAAAGCACTAGCGTGCATGAGGAAAGAGGTTACTCTGGGAAACAAAGGGCTCTCCACAGGGAGGTGGAGGCCAGGCATAGGCACACAGGTATTATCCATTTCGAAATTCACCATTGACTACATACAATTCTCCAGAATAGGTCAAAGAGAACTGAGGTGGGGTGAGTGTCTTCAGTTAATCCATACAGCAGGGCATGGAAGAGAGAGCAGAAATTTAATTAACATATATCAAGACAAACCAATAAACTGAGACATGCTCTCTTGCACATTCTGTCCTCAGGTTAAAAAGATGGTAGAATGGTAGCTAGCTGGAATCTTGGAAAAGACAGCTTTCCACATGTCTGTCTCCTGAGTCAAACTACTTTGATCTGTTCTAATTCTCCATCTCAGGTACTCAGTTGTCATTGTGTTTCCCAGAGATCATTCATGACCTTGCCCACTGGTTTCTCTGAATAATAATCCAGCAGCTCTATTTGGCTTATCTTCTCCTGGGAGTCGTCATCTACTAGTGACCATATTACCCTTTCCTCCCTTTCTTCAAACAGTTATATTTGTTCTTTCTAATCAGTAATTAAAAAAAAAAAAACATAACCAGTATATTGCTTAGAAATACATACATATGTAGTAAAACTAACAGAATTTAACTCAAAAGTCAGAATATTTGTCACTTCTGGAGAAGAGGGAGGGAAAGAGATGTAAAGAGAAAAGGAGACATAGGAGGAGTCTAAGAAATAGGTAATATCCTATTTATTAGCTTAGATCAATGATGAGTACAAGAATTTCATTTTTAATAGTTTTTT